>NC_049910.1:21554314-21624823 GCF_001411555.2 Juglans regia | reverse complement strand
GAGATTAAAGGCAGATTTGGGGCACAAGACAAAATACAAAATTCTCATCTCATCTCATATCATCATTACACTTTTTTCAAATCCCCATACAAAATATAATAAACAATTCAACTTTTTCAAATCCCAATACACATTTTTCAAATCACAAAACAATAATAATATTAAAACATAATATTTTAAACTTCAAAACAAAACACAAAATTCTCATCTCACCCCCCAAACCTGTCACTATCATGTTTGGGACCAGAGGGGTTACTTATTGCCTGTATTTTTCCAGTTGACTAAATTTGTATCTCCGCAAGCTTGTAATTAATTTGATCCCATTCCATCGTTGGCACTCCTTCATGGTTACTGTTTTCAAGCAACATGCAGCTACACTAGTGGTTCTTAATGCAAGGTATGAATCTTTTGCAAAATTGGCTGAGTCTTTGAATTCAACTAATCTAAATTAGGTGGTTGTGGCTGAAATTCTGGGGGCTTTTGGAGCTATAAATTTGGAACAATCTGATGTAACTGTGAAACCAAAAAGGGAAGTGATTATTGATGAAGAGTTTGGAAAGTATAGAGATTTAGCTATAGCAGTGAAGCTGTTTGATGAAATGCCGTTTTATGGGGCTAGGCATCGATAGGGGTGTAACCGGTCCGGTCCGGTCTGGTTTTGGATAAAATCTAGGACCGAACCGGTATGTACCGGTTTTTCATTTTTCAAAATCGATTACGCCCCGGTTACCCTCCTAAACCGGTACATCCGGTTTTACCGGTTTCCGGTCCGGTCCGGTCCGGTTTTCCAGTTTTTTTAAAATGTAAAACATATATAATAAAATGTTACTTCTTATGATAAAATATTATTAATAATTTAATATATATTATGTTTGAAGCATATGATCAATTAAATTTTTATTTTTAAGATTAAACTTTTAATTTATAAATTATAATAACATTATCTTATATATAATTATATTAATAACATATGATCAAATAAATTACAAATGTTCATATTTAAGAAGTTGGAAAGGTCCATCCAAATTAAGACTTTCTTACCTGAAAGTCCCAGTTTATATGCATTTTCATTAATTTCCTCAAGAATTTGGAAAGGTCCATCCAAGCTACTATTGTCATCAACAAGCAAAAGTATCAAAGTTAAAGGAATAAGTGGATTAAAACCATAAACAATTTCAAACGGAGAATAAGAAATAGTAGTATGCAAGGTTTTATTATATACATACTATAATAAGGGCAAGTACTCCTGTAAACGTCTATGTAACAATTCAATGAATGGCAAATGATACTCCACTTTATATACATTGTCATTAATTTTCTCAAGAATTTGGAAAGGTTCATCTCGTCGAGGATGCAACTTAGTCCTTCTATCATTAGCATGCAATTTTTTTATCATATTTATATCTCAATAACTTTGCATTTAAAATAAAGATAAGGACATACATTCTTGCTAATGCATTAACCACAAAATTTTTCTCACCATGTGTGTATTTGATTACATGAGGACAAGTCTCAATACACAGTCTTCCCACTTAGCATGCATTCTAGTCAACAACTTACATTGTACCTTCAAGTGTGTCAATGACTCATGTTCTTCAAAGAAAGGTAGGATAGGAACTGTCGCAGCTGGCACAAAATCATTGTAGTGCTCTATCTCCCTAATAGGTGACAATCCACTAAACACATTGCTAGGAAACATGACCTCATATCCCTGCAATAAAGGGACAACAATGCTAGGCAAAGATACGTCAAGTTCGTTAGTATTACGACTTGCCTTAGCATAAAAACTCATTTTTCTCTTTGTTTTTCTCTCACTTTCTTCACTCTCTCTTTTCTTTCCACTCTCTTTTTCTTTTTCACTTTCTTTTTCCCTTTCACTCTCTTTTTTCTTTTCATTCTCTTTTTTTTTTTTTGTCACTCTCTTTTTCTTCATTTTTTTTTGTATTCTCGACCTCACAATCATTTTTCAACTCATTCTCTCTTTTTCTTGAGATCTCAGCCTTACCCTCTTCTTTTTTCTCTCTTTCTCCTTTTTTCTCTCTTTTCTTTCCACTCTTGCTTTTTAGCTCAATCTCACTTTCACTCTTGCTTTTTATCTCAATCTCTTTTTTGGTCACTCTCACTTTCACTCTTTCTTTTTTTATCACTCTCATTTTCACTCTTACTTTTTTGAGCAACCTCACTTTTCAGTTTCAATTGGTCTCCACGGACCTGTGTTGGAGTTAAAGGAGCCAGTTTGATTATTTTTCCATCATTTTCAAAACTGTACATGTTCCTTAACCCACCACGGATCACCTTCCTATCATACCACCATGACTTCCCCTACAAAATATGGACATCATGCATAGGCACTACATCACAAAACATCACATCCTGGTATTTTCCAATTGAAAAAGAAACTAGTACTTGCTTATTTACCTTAACCTCCCCACAATCACTTAACCACTATAACTTGTATGGTATAAGGTGTTTCAAGGTAGGTAAATTCAATTTCTCAACTAAAGTAGTGCTAACCAAATTAATACAACTCCTCCCATCAATGATCATACTACATACCTTGTTGTTGATGTGGCATCTAGTATAAAAAATATTCTCACTCTACTACTCTATATCATCCATCTTAATTTGTGTATTAAGTGCACGCGTGGCAACAAGAGAATCACCATACTCTTCATTCTTATATATATTTTCAACACTAGACTCACGTCGCCTCCTATCTCTCATGCTCTGTAAATTTCTAATTATCGCTTCTTGATTATCCATCCTATCTTTCACTTCACCCAACACCAAGTTCAACCACTTAAACTGTTGTTGCATGACTTGCAACACAAAGGATGAGTTATCTGCCATCCCCTTTGGTGATGAGTCACTCCTATGAGAAATCGTAATGTGTTGTACAAAAAGAATGTTAATGGAAAACCTCACACACTCCCTTACATGTTTACACTCGAATAATGGCACTCTACTCGTGTTTCACTCTTAATTGGTTTTTTCTCGATAATAGTCTCACACTCTCTTGCCTTTTACCTCTATAGTTTTCCCGCTCAAGTTGAATAAGAAACAAGGAAGGAATAAAATGATATGAGGGAAATAGTAATTATAAAACAATATACCAACTAGAAAGATGTATTCAGCCCCTTTGATGATAAAGTTCAATCAACAAATGTCTTTCTTTCTCTTTGTTGTAACTATGTAGAAACATTTTCTTTTCTTTTCTTTTTTTCGAATTTTTTTTTCCTTTCTTTTCTTTTCTCTTTTTTTTCTCTAATTCAATCACAAACAACAATATTCAATTGTGAAAATGAAGCAATTGAATTCAAGTACACAAAAAATTGATAAGGAAATAGAAGAGAAATAGTGAAACGACACTCCAAGCAATTAACAAACTTAGAGATGAAAGAAACTCTAGAATTTTGAAACCCTAAGAATTTTGACAGCCTACTTTTTATTTTTATTTTTATTTTTTATTTTGCAAGCCTAGAACAATGAAGCCCTGGAATTAAATTTAAATATGTAAGAATTAAAAGATAGAATCAAACCTGCTTGGAAACCAAGCTCAGAATACCAAATGATATGAATCCATGGGAATAGAATCCCTTGAAGCCACAATCAATTTGAAAATTCATCCAAGAAAGCCATAATCAAGTCAAAGGATGGAGAATCTAGACCCATTGAGAACTCGTTTCAAGAACCTAAATTATAATGAAATCTAGACCCGTTAAATAACCTGTCTCAAGAACCCAAAATACAAAGAGGAAGGCAACAAATGTTGTGGTTTACCTTTGATGAGTTCAAATGTTCAATCAAGAACAAGAGAAGATAAACTCAACTCACAATGAATAAATTCATCAAATTTCATAAACTTCTTAACATGGGGCTACAAAGTGTATTTAAACCAAAATCTAATTAAAACCCTAACCAAAATAAACCCCTTTCTTCCAATTAAACCAAAATCTAATTAAAACCCTAACCAAAATAGTACCATGGCTACAGCAACTCAGTTACAATAGTTCTTTAAACCCTAGTTCCTAAAAGTAACTTTCCGTATAAGCCCTTGGCCAAAATACAAGGCCTTTCCAAAAACCCTAGTTCATAAGAAATAAGACATATGTGGGCCAAGCATCCTCAAGCCCAATTATTCTAGACTAATTCTTATAACTAATAAAATAAGCACCTTTAATGAAATAAACAAGTCCAAGGCCCTAATTTATGTTGCACTCTTCCATAGCTTGTATCACGTGGATGATCACTAGATCTCCTTTACTCAAGCCCATCATGAATATTCGACTCTTGCTAGACTCATCCCAAGTGGATTGCACCAATCCTTACATTGTTTCATTGATCTTCTTAGCTCTTGATTTTTTAATTGGCTCATCTGAAACTTGCAAAGGATCTTTAAGACTAAGCCCACCTTGATTCTCATCAATACCTCATGTAAATTTTGTCTAAAACTCAAATATCAAATAAGAAAAATTTTAAACTAAACACGGTTTAAAAACTCTATAAGACCCAAAACATGCATAGGCTTTTTCCCATGAATTTTGTTTTAATTTATCCCAATTTCAAAACTCATGATCAAACCAAATTTTTGCAACAAAGATCTTCTTATCCTAAGTTCAAAAGCATACTTAAACATCCATTAAAAGAAATGCTAATCATGACTACCAAATTTGTTAGTAAAAAGATCCAAACATTTTAACCAAAAACAAACCCTTGAATCACAAGTTTTGACCTTAATCAAAACATCTCCAAGAGTTCTAAAAAATTCAAGTCTTACTACTAACATATTCATAACATAATTCTAAGATCAACCATGCTTTAAATTATCAAACAAATGTCATAAAAAATCACAAAATAACACTTGGAGTTTTGGGTTCTACACTTAGACCAAAAACATAAACTTTTCGTTAACTAGTTTTGATCAATCTCTTGACCCATGGTTAAAAAGATGAGATCTTCAACATCACATGGTTTAAAAATGTGTCCTAAAGAAGATCCAACCAAAAAATTGAAATCACATGGCTAAAAATCAATAAAACATAGATCTAATCTAAAAACATCAAATCTTAGGTCTAATCGAAATCCTCTTGTATAGAAAAATCATATCTTTGAAACTAATAATAAATATCTTCAAAACAACATCCCAACATGCATATAAGAGGCTTAGGAGCATCAAATAAAAATATCAAAGCCATTGGAGTAAGATTAAACTATGAAATATTCCAACTTTCTCAAAACATAAACTGTTTTTCCACTTCCAGTTTCTAAGTTTCTATATCTAAGAAAATCTTTCATCAAAAGCAATATTTATGCAACAAACCCATAATGAAAATTCATAAACACATGTTAATAACACTCCATAAAATATTTGGACCAAGATATGTCCATTAACTTTTTATCACACTCTCTTTGGTCTGGCATAAATTGGTTGATCAGATGAAAAAAGAACAGGGTAACACATAGGTGGCATGATCTCACACTTTGATTCCTTCACAATCCATCTCATGGTTCCTCTTTGAGCCAAATTTCCAATACTATTCATCAAGTGTAGCTCAGAGCTTGCCAAGTGTCCTAATAAAACTTCTCAAATCTAATTTGGACATTCCATACTGTGATTTTGAAAAAACTACGCTAGATACTACTATAGAGGTTACTATTCACTCTGGGAAAGTGAAACATAAACTTTGTATTGTAAAATCTTAAATATTCACACAAACATAACTATGCAATTCATTTATTGAAATTCAATCTTGAAATGCCTCAAAATAAGCAAAACACGTTTTCGAACAAGCATTTCATCCGAAAATTGAAAATGACATTATTGCGCCATAAAATTCTAAATAATCAACTGAGTCTAATGGCACAGAGCATAACTCAATCTGCAATTCTAACTACATCAAATAAATAAAATCACACTTCTTGCACCATACTTAGTGATAACTCTGGCTATGCTGACAGACTAAAACCTACGCGATTGGCTGAATCGTGAAAACTTACAATGTTTTCACGAAGTTCCTAAAGCCTATAGAAATTCCACCAATGAATTTCTAGTGGGCTGTTACACCAGAAACCTCTCAAACGGGCATCCCCGATTCTCACCTTTAGGCTGCTCTTGTCTCACATTTTGCCCTTGCTCTATTTGGTGTCTCAATACCTCAGTCATTTGTCGTATGGCTTTTGCGATAGCCTGACCTCCTTCTAATAGAGGGTTCCTAGCCTCCCGGTCTCGTGACCTCGGAGATAAATCGTCACGTTGTCTGCACACCATAGACACTTACCTCCTGAAATGCACAAAACCAATGCATCAACATCAGCTCCTCCTAGAGGCAGAGTTTTACTCTTTCTTCACTTCACAATAGTGTTCAACTGCATACTTAGCCTACAAACAATCCTCTTTAAGGACTCAAACCTATAGCTACAAAGTTCAAGCCTATAACTATTAGATTCCAATCCTATCATCAGGTACCATGTATTCCTAGGACAACTTGTGGTTTTACCTAGAGACGTAATCGCTTTGATACCATGTGTTGCGGTGCCCACAGCCCCACTTGGGATTTGACGAAATACTGAAGCGCCGAGATAGGTAACACAAAGTTCCATACCCCTCGTACATAAAAGATAAGATGCAATGCACCTAATGATAACTAGCAATATGTAGTATATCACAGCGGAAAGTCAGCATAAGTGATATGAATCTATGGGAATGAAATCCCTTGAACCCACAATCAATTTCAAAACTCACCCAAGAAGGCCAAAATCAAGTTAATGGATGGAGAATCTAGACCCGATGAGAATTCGTTTCAAGAACCTAGATTATATTAAAATCTAAACTCGTTGAAGAACCTGTCTCAATAAATTAGATTATAAGGAGGAACGTCGCAAAGGTTTTGATTCACCATTGATAAATTCAAAAGTTCAACCAAGAACAAGAGGAGTAAAACTCAACTCACAATGAACAAAATCATCAAATTTCATAAAACTTCTTAACATGAGGCTACAAAGAGTATTTAAACCAAAACCTAATTAAAACTCTAGCCAAAATAAAACCCTTTCTTCCAAAAATACCCCTGGATAGTGTCGCAGCTACAGTACTTCTTTAAACCCTAGTTCCTAAAAAGTAACTTTTCAAATAAGCCCTTGGCCAAAATACAAGGCCTTCCCAAAAATCCTAATTCGTAAGAAATATGACATATATGAGGCAAGCATCCTCAAACCTAATTATTCTAGACTAATTCCTATAACTAATAAAATAAGCCCCTTTAATGAAATAAATAAGTCCAATGCCTTCAATCACATAATCATAATAATAGGTCCTAATTTATGTTGCACTCTTCCATAGCTTGTATGACGTGGATAATCACTGGATCTCATTTTCTCAAGCCCATCTTGAATATTCAACTCTTGCTAGACTCATTCCAAGTGGATTGCACCAATTATTGCATTACTTCATTGATCTTCTTAGCTCTTGATCTTGTAATTGGCCCATCTGAAACTTGCAAAGAATCTTTAAGACTAGGCCCACCTTGGTCCCTATCATTAAGTCAAATAATGGAACAATAGTCATGTGACGCCCCCAAATTCCGCTTGGGATCGGACGGACATTTGAAGCGTCGAGACATGCAACACAAGGTTACCTGCCACCGTTCATGACATATAAGATGCAATATTCCTAACATGCATCTAGCATTATGCAATATTCGAAGCGGATAATTTTTCTTTTTAGCAATACTATGCACCAAACCAAAATATCCCAAATACTTAAAACATACTTCATTCATAATGACGTACTAAACAACTGAGATCACAATAATAGCCCATATGGTTGTGATCAAAAGAGTGCTGGAGATTGAACTCCACAAATACAAGTAGTAACCTGAGGTAACTACTGTACTAACATCTACGTCACACCATCGCTTAGTACACCATTTCCAGTTGGTCGATTCCCAGTTCTCCTTCAGATCCTGTAGCAAAATCTACCATTCGGGGGGAATGGTAGTTGGGACTACCACAGTGAGATTTGATTACAAATCTCAGCAAGTTAACAGGAAACTTCCACACAGGTTAATGATGCATGCATGGCAGTAAAAGCATAAATGCATAATCAAATCATAAGTAATCATAGCATAACTTGACATACAACATAACATAACTGGCATAACTTAAACTGAAACTGAAGCTTAGCATGAACGTGACTTGAAACATAACATGGACTTGAAACATAGCATGAACGTGAACTTGAATGTGAACATAACATGAACGTGAACATGCATAATTTGAACTTGAACTTGAGCATGACATAACATAAATGTGAACTTGGAACATAACGTAAACGTGAACATAACATAACATGAACTTGGAACATATTCTTGTCTCATGGGATTACCATGATTGCGTGAACGTAAACTTGAACATAACATAACGTGAAACATGACTTGAACTTGGAATCATATTCAATAGACTTAATCATTAAAGTGATCATATGGGTGCTACACAGGTCCCCTTGAGCCGTGTGTCCCTGCCGATTACCGCATCACATCACAGGTTTCTATACCAGCTGTGAGTGCGTTAATACGTACTCCACAGTTGTTGTGGCCCCACGTATTCTACGTGTCACAATTGCTGTGTCTCACGTAGTGTATGCTCCACAGTTGTTGTGGCCCCATGACTTATTTGTTTGTGCCACACTTGCTGTGGACACACGTAACATAATGTGTGGCACCATCGGCGTTAGTGCCTGGCGCGCTCCGGTGACCAGCTAATTAGGCCTCATTCGCAACCTGTTGACTGTACTTCGTCAACCCAGGGAATTTCACACCTATTTAGACACTTCAGCGTGAACAAAGGAGTTCCACTAGGATATTACCCCATCCTAGCGCTTAGGGTCGTGATTGACATGAATAACTTAACTGGCATACATGACATTTCGTAACGTGACGTAACATGAACGTGACATAAAAGACAGAAGTCCTGACGTAGCATAATGTGACATGAACTAAGATGACAGACATGACATACTTCAAGACATAAATGTAACAGAGACATTTCATAACATGCATACATGTAACATGCAACATTTCGTAACATGGCATACCATATAACTGACAACATTTCTTAACATGGTGTAATATGTGACAGTGAATATTACGTTACATGAAACACAAGTAACAGATGGCATACTTAACTTAACATGACATACTTGCAATGTATAGCAATACGTGACATAATATCTTGTGTAACAGATGAGTAATTCATGACAGTATAAATTCTGTGTCACAGATAAATATGTAATGACTTGGCATGGCACATATGATAACATGCATGTATACAATTTAGTTCACTTACTGATCACTCATACACATTAAACTGATAGTAAGTTAAAATCTAACTTACCTCGATCTTCGCGCTTCGAGACAAAACTCAAGTGCGATCACGAGAAACTGAAAGTAGCGATTTCTAAAAATTAGAACTTAATCACTAACAATTAGGAATATGGATAAATATCAACTTAGAGTAAAATGATCATTTTACCCCTAACTTAAAGATTTTGCATCCTAACTCCAAAAATCACCAAAATTTACATGCCTCATGTAAATTTTGTCCTAAGCTCAAATATCAATTCAGAAAAATTTAAAACTAAACACAACCATCAAAACTCTATATGGCCGAAACTTACAAGGCTATTTCCTTTGCTTTTTGTTGTAATTCTTTCAAATCTCAAAACTCATGATTAAACCAAAATTTTTCTTCTACTACACTCATAACATATTCCTAAGAATAATCATGTTTTGAATCATGAACAAAAGTCATATCACTAAAACAATACTTGAACTCTTTGGTTTTTCTTCTAAGTTCAAAACAGAATTTTGTTTCTAACTTGTTTTGATCAACCTCTTGATCCATGATAAAGAAGTGATCTTCAAACCAAAACATCACATGGTTCAAAAAGGTGTCCTAAAACAGATCCAAGCTTCAAACTCAAGATCACATGGTTAAACATCACCCAAAACATAAATTTAGCCAAGAACATCATCACTTTGGCCTAACCAAATATCTCAATGCATAAAATTTCATATCTTCAAAACTAACATAAAATATCTTCAAAATAACATTCTAACATGTATATAAGATGCTTAGGATCTTCCAATAAAAATTTCAAAGCCATTGGAATAAGATTAAACCATAAAAGATTTAAACTTTCTCAAAACAGAAACTGTTTTTCCTCTTCCAGTTTCTAAGTTTCTAGACCTAAGAAAATATTTCACAAAAACTTTTAATCATGCAACAAATCCTCAACCAATAATCATATACACATGTTAACAGTACTCCATAAAAATTTCGGACCAAGATCTATTCATTAGCTTGGTCAAAAACTCCAAAATATAACACACTCTCCAGTTTATCGCCCAGAATGACCTTTCTAGGGTCTAAACAACTTTTGACCAATCAAATGATCTCTAAATGGAACAAATAAGATATCCACATAAACTAGACTCCAAAATAAACAACTTTCATGAAGGAAGAGTTGCGATAAAACACTTACAAAAGCTTCGAAACAGGCGTTCAAAAGAGGTACAAAAAACTGTCCGAGAGTGTCTTTTGTGTTCTATGAAGGAAAAATGTAAAGGAGAGTTGCTTTTCTTATGTGCCATGCCAAGTCATGGTTGAGTGTTGGCCTTTTCTTCTAATAAAAATCAGACTAAGATCTTTTCTCAAGGTGGAGTGTGAGAGTGAAAGAGTGAGGTGGCCCTTTAGCTTTGTCTTTCAAGAACCTTCTAGGCCCTTCTTGTAAAGATCTGGCCAGCCAAGTGGGGGTACAAAACTTAGCCATGAAGCAATCCTATGGTGACCAAATTCGTGGGCCTTAAAGGGCCTAAACCGAATGGGCCTAAATTTTGGGGTTTAAAAAGGGTTTGGGTTGCTATCAAGCCCAAATCCAATATCACTTGGTCCAATCAATTTTTCAAGGTTAACAAGGTTGTATAATGATGTTCTGACACAAATTTGAAGGATTAATAACATGTGGAAGTGATTTAATCAAGTGATTAAACACAATGCCATAAATCGGATTAGAAAAGGTTTAGAGGCCAACTTTAGGGTTTTGAGGAAACCGTTTAGGGTTTCGATTTCAACAAAACTTTTGGACTTTCAATTGGATTCCCACCATTTAGAGTTTCACTAGGATTGAAAACCTCTTTGGTCTGGCACAAAATGGTTGATCAGATGAAACAAGGTTTTGCTTAAGTGGCATGATCTCACACCTTGATTCCTTCAAATCCAACAAGCATTCCTCATGGTGCCAAGTGTCTAATATTATTCACTAAGTGTGGCTAAGATCTTGCCAAGTGTCCAAATAAAACTTCTCTAATCTAATTTGGACATTCCACACTGTGATTTTGAAACACTACAATTGGTGCGCTTACTGAGATTACTATTCACTCTGAAAAAGTAAATCATAAACTTAACACTAAAAATTCCTAAATATTCATATTAACCTATAGTGAAAATCTTATACCGAAATTCAACCTCGAAGTGCACCTAGAAATAATTTCACAATTTCTAACAGACGTTTCGTCCGGAATTATGAAAATAGGATATTGCGCCATAAAATTCTAAATAATCCACTGAGTCTAATGGCTTAGACCATAATGCATTCTGACACTTCTAACCACCTCAAATAAATAAAACTCATATTTCTAGCACCATAGTGAGTGATAACACTAACTATGTTGACAGCTAAAACATATGCGATTGGTCGATTCGTAAAAACTTATGGGGTTTTTACGAGATTCCTAAAGTCAATAGAAATTCCACCAATAAATTTCTAGTGAGCTGTTACAAGTCATGGTATCGAAGATCATAAAATCCCAAAAATTCATATTCCATAAGAGTCATCAAAAGTAGTTGAGTTTTTCCAAAAGAGACTCCCAAAATACGGGACCAAAACATCCAACTTATCAAAGAGTCATTTCCCAAAAGTGGTCCCCTAACATAGGTCTTTATCCTGAGTGAGATTCAGGCTTCACTCGCTTCTCTAAAGCCCGGTCATTGTCTTGATTATGGCTTCTTTCAAACTTCTCAATGTCCTAAAGTATTTCAATGATTGCTCGATCAATTGACTCAATATAGTCCAAAATGGAAGGCTCAGTCGAACCTAAGACCCTTTTAGGCACGATCCTCTCCAGAGGAGGTGCCGTCCTCTTGCGCTTTATCATTAGTGTCCTCTTGGGTTCTTGTCATGACTTCTATCATTCCGAGTAGGGGAATGATAGTGAAAATACAACAGTGAGATTTCGAGAAATCTCAGTAAGTAAACAAATAACATATAACAAATTGCATGGACATGAGACTTTACTTATGCATTTGACCTTTCAAAAAGGACATCGTGTAAAACATGACTTTCATAACCTTTTCTTTCATAAAATATTCTTTCTTCATTTCATACTTGTTCATTTAACATACTTGTGAGCTCATTTCTTTTTCTTTTTCTTTTTCTTTTTTCTTTTAAAATTTCCATGGCCTGTATTAATAGCTCTTAAACAAGATTCTAAATACAAAATGGTACTGAATCAAAAGAAGTGGCATAACCACTGATGCATAGAGCATCCTTACTTAAAGTATGAGCAAGAAAATTATTAGCTCTAACAATATGCCTTGCTGACCACTGAGTGAAGGAGTCAAGAGTTTTCCTGGTATCTGCTATTAGCTTGCCTACATAAATGATTGAGTCAGTTGGTGAATTGAAGCCTATGACAACCTGCAAGGAATCATCTTCCATGATGATGTCTTTGTAGCCCGAGGACTTGCAAAATAAAGAGGCCTGTAGAGCAGCAAAAGCCTCTACTATTAATGGATCAAGATAAAGGTCATGCTTCATTTTGAGGGTGGCCAGGACACGACCTTGCTAGTCTCTAATGACTGCTCCAACTCCAACTTTGCAGGATATTTTGTCCATAGATGCATCCCAATTCAATTTAAGACTGCCTTTGGGTGGAACTTCCCATTTGGTTATCTGATGGTAGGTGGTTGATTGAATCCTCTTTTGTTGTGAAATATTATGTAGCTCCTCCACCAATTGTCTTGATTGCTGGCTAATATGTGTAGGATGAGAAAAAAGGCCCCTAAAAATCAAGTCATTCCTTATTTTCTAAATGAACCACGATTTAATGCCAAAAGACATCAGGTCCTCTTGCTCCAGGCCTTCAACAAATCCATCCACTAGCTTTGCAAAATTATGAAAAATAGGACTTGTTTTCTACAGTTTCCTGGTACTCTGAGCCCAAGTGTCTCTTGCCGAGGGGCATTCCCATAGGATGTGTTCAATAGTTTCAGGTTGTTGCTAGCAAATTTGGCATGTAGGATCTGCAATGACTTTCCTTCCCATTAAATTGAGTCAGGTAGGTAAGGAGTTTAGGCAAGCTCTCCAGAGAAAGGATTTTGCTGCATTAGGGATGTTCAAGTTCCATTGTTTTGTCCATGGAGCCTGTGATGTTTGGAGAGTTGAAGATTGACCCTACTTTTGGTTATCTAATTCTGTCAGCAGATGATAGGCTCTTTTGACACTAAACTGATCTGTTGTAATGCATCTCCATTGTAATTTATCTGGGCTGGGATAAGGGCTTAGTGGTATAGCTTTGATCAGATCAGCTTCCTCTTTCATGAATAAGGTTGAGATTAGGTCCTCCTTCCATTGGTTTTTGGCTTGTCAATAAGAAATGAGACTTTGGTGTCTGCATGTATGAATCTAAGAGAGCTTTGGGGCTTGAATGTGTTCTGCCTGGGAAGCCATTTGTCCTTCCAAAGGCTAGTTGTTTCCCCATCCCCTATTCTCCATAGCATACCCTCATTGAGCAATGGTCTAGCTACCAGAAAACTTTGCCAGAGAAAAGATGAATTTTGACCTGGTGTGGCAATGAAAAAGTCTTTTTTATGAAAATACTTATCTTTTAGCACCGAGCTGCCAATGATTTAGGATTAGAGATTAACCTCCAACCTTGTTTTGCTAGGAGGGCTTGATTGACATTTTCAAAATCTCTTAGTCCAAGACCTCCTTTACACATAGCTCTCTTTAACTGGTTCCGGTGGATCCAGTGTATTTTCTTCTCCTGAGTTTGTTGTCCCCACCAGAAATAGCTCACCGTTTTGTTCAGTTCATGTACCAGTTTCCTTGGAAGCTTGAATATCCCCATGATGTACACTGGAATGGCCTGAATCATGGCTTTAATGACTTTACCTGAGGAATTTGTTCTTCCAGTTTGTTATTCTAGCCTGCACCTTATCCAGAATATTTTTAAAAGAGTGGGCTCGAGATTTTCCAATTAAAGCTGGTAGGCCTAGGTATTTTTCATATGAATTGGTCTCTCTTGTTCCAACAATACCAGTGAGAATCTCTTTGGTTTCCTCTGTAGTGTTCTTGTTGAAATATATTGATGTTTTTTCCTTGTTGAGTCTTTAACCTGAGGCTAGCTCATATGATTCCAGCAAGTAGTAGAGTCCACTCCATTCAATGAAATTGGCTTTACAAAAGAGAAGACTATCATCTGCAAAAAAAAAGAGATGATTAATAGATAGTTTCTTCCTTCTAATAGGTAAACTAGTAAGGATCCCAGATTTTTTAGTCGTGTTTAGCATGCAGCTAAGGACCTCTGTGCACATGATGAAGAGGTAAGGGGATAGTGGATCCCCTTGTCTGAGCCCTCTAGTTGGGTGAAAACAATCTTAAGGAACACCATTGAGGAGAATGGAGTAAGAAATATTTTCAACACAATTCATAATTAAGTCCACCCATTGGTTTCCAAAACCAAATTTGTGCAAGACAGATTTTAGAAAAGGCCACACTATTTTGTCGTATGCCTTTCTCATGTTGAGTTTGAGGGCCATGAAACCTTCCTTACCCTTTAATCTTGTCTTCATTGTGTGGAGAGACTCAAAGGCCACTATTATGTTGTCTCTTACTCAGCGGCTCCCCTTGCTGCAGCGGGATGTGGGGCCAATGCACAACCTTGCACACAGGGTTAAGTGTGTGGGCCAGTCAGATTAGTCAGTTAATTCAGATTAGTCAGTTAATTCAGATTAGTCAAGACAGTCATGCATAGCATGAGCATGAGCATGAGCATGATATGACATGAATTTATTCAGCATGATATGACAAGAATTTTATTCAGTATGAAAATTTTATTAAAGCCTTTTAATTATTATGTTTACGTTGTGATTAGTTCTTAGTGAGTCTTCGACTCATTTAGTTTTATCTCATTTTTTTACCACTAGGTGAGGAGAATGAGGACTACAGGCAGGCGGGCCAAGTTTAGAAGGAGCGGACTAAAGAACCTTAGACTATATTTATATTTCTTTTAATTTAGTTGGTTTGGAAACTTGGATATGACTTTTTTTTTTAAAAATGGTTTAACTTAAATTTTCTTTTGGAATGAACAATGTTTTTTTTTTAATTATGCAAGTCTCTTACTTGGCTTTAGTTACATATGTACGTGACATTCCTAACCCTAGGGAAGGGGATGTTACAGTTTAGCATGTCTGTTTTTTCTTTCAAAAGTTCCTCTCAGCTTCTATACAAATCTCTACTCCATCTTGACAGGCCTTCTCTATAGGTTTCTAAACCAAGAATTGTATTTATCAGTTGGTCTTGCTATCCTGTTGGCTGGTCCCAAATCTATTTGATAAGAGTCTCACAACCATCATTTCTACCCTAACTTGCTTCATATCTAAAATTCTTGCCTTGTTTTTTCCTGGTGAGTTTATTATGGATTTTAATGAGGAGTCTGTGGTCTGAGGTAGTTGCTACCAAGTGGTGGACTGCATGGTCCTCGAAACTCTTAATCCAGTCTGAGTTTCCAAGGATCTATCAATCCTTTCTTTGGTGAAGTGATCCCCTTCTCTATTGTTGGCCCATGTAAACATGTCTCCCTCAAAACCCAAATCAAAGGTCACAGTGTTCAAGTGCCCTCCTAAAGTTCACTATCTGTTTGTTTGGTTTGTTGGCAGCTCCAAACTTTTCGTATAGGCTAGTAATCTCATTAAAATCTCCAAAGCACAACCAAGGAGTGTTCAAAGCAGGGGTTAGAGCTTTGAGAAGGTGCCAAGTTTCATGTCTTTTTGCAGTGTTTGGGTGGCCATAAAAACCAGTTATTAATCAGGGGTACTCATCACTATTTGATTTAATTAAACCTGAGATATGCCAACTGGTATAGGTAGTAACTCTGAAGTCAACAGAGTGATTCCAGAGAAGAGCCAAGCCACCACTCTTCCCCTTGTTGTTTACACTGAAATAGTTATAAAAACCCAGCTTTACTCGAATCTTCTCCATCTTATTACTGTTACACTTGGTTTCTATGAGAAAAATCAAATGTGGGAACTTTGACTTCACCATCCTGTGAAGTTCACGAATTGTGCGGGGGTTCCCAAGCCCCTAAAAATTCCAACTCAAGACATTCATGAGGAGGGGTGAGGCTGCTGAACAGCCTCCACCTCGAGGTCCTGAGTTAGCCACCTTGCAGTTTGAGGATGGTTTTTAATTTTTTATGACCATGAGAACTTAATCTGGTTTCCATGACTAAGGCAGACCTTTTTGAACTTTAGAAGTGGGGAAGGGCATTGAGGGAATTGGTTATGTCCAAGAGTACTGGGAGTTGTTCCCAGGCTTTCCTTTTCCACTTGTTACCCTTGGTAGGTAGGTTTAGGGTTGCAAGAGGTGTTTTGGTGGGGGAGTTTGACAAAAGGGAACTTAACTTGTTTGGGGAAGGATAGTTGCTAATGGAACTGTTCTCAACTGTTATTAACCAAAT
This sequence comes from Juglans regia, assembly GCF_001411555.2. Classification (NCBI taxonomy): domain Eukaryota; kingdom Viridiplantae; phylum Streptophyta; class Magnoliopsida; order Fagales; family Juglandaceae; genus Juglans; species Juglans regia. The sequence goes on along the minus strand of NC_049910.1, from coordinate 21,608,027 downwards.
GAAAAGTGTTTTTTGATTTTTGCTACTTACCTTTAGAACTACACACTCAGGAAAGGATTGCCATTCCTCATTTTGGTCAATAGGTATCCCGAAAACTTGGGGCTCTTCAGACAGCTTCATCGAGCTATAGACCTGCTCAGTGGACTTGCTGCTTTCCTGGTTGTTTTGACATAGGTTTAGTTGCTGCGTAGGTGGCTTCTGGTGGAAAGTTGTATTGTTCTAACTTGAAGACTCATCCTCTATAGCTGATTGTGATTTCTCAACCACCACATTCCCATCACCAGCCACCTCTGATTGCTCCTTGTGAGAAGGTCGGTTAGAGGGGGGACACCAGTTGTAACGCCCCATTCCCGGAGGTCTGGAGAGTTAGCTCTTAATACATAACATCAAGCTTCAAAAACACAACTATAAAATCCAGAAAACTCCATAAAATGTTAATCCATTTAATCAACTCAAATATCTATGCTCTTTCGTGGTGACAACCAAGAAATTCTCAGTAACATAAATTAATAACTCTCCAAAACTCAAAAATATCCTTAACTCATCAAATCAAAATAACCAGAAAAAAATAAATCAGTTTTCTAACTACGACTCTCAAATAAGCATTTGTACCCTCGGGTACTTATTCCTCTTCGATCATCGCACCTTACTAAAACTTCATACTCTTGTTCTCCAGCTGAAACATCAAAATTATCTAAAAAATATTTGGAGATAAGTGATGAGTTATCAACAACTCAGTAAGCAGAGAACATATACCAGTGTGTAAACATGATCATTTACAGAGATCAAAATGCAGAACAAAACATTTTTATTTTCAGAATGCGGAAGCAGAACATGTTATCAAAATATCAAAGCGAAGATTTGGAAATAATTTCAAAAATATCCTTTGGCATAACATAAATGATCATCATCATCATCGGAACATCATATCCGAGCAGAAGCCATGTATAGCCCTCGTGGTAGGGTTGTGCATCTGCGGATAGCCAAGCAGAACATAAATCACTCTGTCACCAAGGTGTGCACTCAAAATAGAGACCACTACTATAACCCGTGGCAGGGCCGTATCCACTATTATTACCCGTGGTTGGGCCGTATCCACTATTATTACCTGTGGTTGGGCTATATCCACTATTCTAACCCGTGGTTAGGCCGTATGCCACTATTATCACCCGTGGCAGGGTCGTAACTGAACATAACGAAAACATAATCAAATTCAAAATCAGAGAGTCATGCCAAAGGTTTTCAGAAATCATGTCTTATCCAAACAGAGTACTGAACAAAATCTTCAGAACAGAACAAAATCATATCACAACATAATTTATGCACAAATTTCATATTCGCTTTCTTTTTCAAAGTTCAAAAATAGAATGTCAAAAATAAGCTCATGTCTACACCAGTCATGATAGGAAATACTTTCTTCTTAAATAGAATCTCATGAGTAATGTAGACAAATAACTGAGGTAGTTCAAATTTATTTTCATAACCAAATATGTATATTTTCCAAAAATCAACCTTAACTCATTTTATTTTAATGCAAAATCTAGCATAGGAATCCCGCTTACCTGGACTTAACTTTTTCGGAATTTCCTTCAAAATGTCGAATAATAATTAATCGTCACCTATAAAATAATCATGTAATTCTCGTAAATTTTCAATTAATCTCATATTTCGATATTTAATCCTAAGCTTCTAAAATAACCTATTTAATTCCTCAAAACCTAAAATTCTCATAATTCCCAAAATACCCTCATTTTCCCAAAACCATCAATATCCACTTAATCGAATTCGTACCGAATAAGAATTTAATCAAGCAAGTATTAAAATAAATATAAAACTCAATAAAAATTAATGTTCAAAATATTTAAAATACTAGCAACATTTTATAAATAAAAAGAATACATTGGTTACTAAAAATTTCCATAAAATAAGTCATGAAAAACTCCTCTCTTAAAAAAAAAAAGGGTTTACTTCCTTTAATTAACAATATTATTAAAATACAAATATAATATTTATTGAAACTTAAAGCAAAACTCATTTAAACATAAACCCAAAAAAAATAAAACTTCTCACCCGAAAATATTAGGTTCAACCTACCTTCCACATATATATATATATATATATATATATTAGGTCAAAACTAGTAAGTACCCAACCTAGGTTAAAACTTTCCATATATAATATATATATATATATAAAGTACGTATATATAACTTATAAGCATATACCAGACAAATAACACACGGGATTAACACATATGCGGTGGCAGGAACTTACCCATGGGAAACCGAGGCACGCGTTGAGGAGTGAGGCGCGACGGGACTGCTGGAGGGATAGTGGTGGCGCGGTTGAGGACAGGAGTGCGGTGAAGATTCCATCGAGTTGGGCTAAGCACGAGACAAAGAAAGAGAGAGAGCAACCGAGAGGGAGTGAGAGAGTGCTGAGAGAGAATGAGAGAGTGATAAGCAAAAGAGAAAGTGATGGGGGAACGAAGAGAGAGTGATCACGGCATGAGGAAGAAGATAATATCGAGAAGAAGAAAGGGTTGTACAGTGGCGACGCGTGGTGGCTCTGACCGAGAAATAACATTGAGCTGTTGATGCTTTGTTTTCGGGAGCTAAAACATAGTATGTCGTGTGTTCCTCCTTCAACGGCTGGGCGATGGTGGTTGGCTTTCCGTGGTGGTGAGGATGGCTGGGGGGTGGTGCGTTGTTGCATAGAGGAGTTGTTGTCTGTGAGTTCGTGTGGCAGGGCAGCGGCATAACGGAGAATCAACCCGATTTACGCTACGGGCTTGGCCAGTGATTGGGTGTTGCATGGCTGCGCTGAGGAGAAGGTCTCACAGTGAGTAAAAGAAGTGGCTATGGTGAGGCTTTGGGCCCTGGGTGATGGTCGTTTACAGTGGAAGTGGGTTGTTGTTTGTGTGGGAAGGAGTTGCTAGCGGCGACCGTGAACGTAACGAAGGCGTTCTCTATGCATGGCTATTGTGTGCGTATAAATATGATGTGAAAACCCTAGAGATAAGAGAGAAGTGTGTGCGGATGAAAGGCTGAGTCGTGTGTGTGCATGCATGCTGTGGACGAGAGGAAGACCTAGGGGGAAAAAGAAAATAGACGGAAAGCATATAACATGCGGAAGTTAACGTGTAAAATATATATAATAGATTAAAATACAAATAGAATAAACTAAAACAAAATAAATAAATAAAAATTATAAAAAAATTGAGCTTGATTGGGTCCGGGTGTTACACCGGTGATCCACCATACTTCTTCCCTGAGGCAGGTTGAGGGAAACCAGAAGCTGCTCTCAACCAATGCCCGTATTGTTCTTGGGACTGAGAGACTAGCTTAAAATTTGGACATTTTCCATTTGCATGTTTCATCAAGCCACATTCGAAATGAAAGGTTGTAAGTCTTTCATATTTAAAATAAGTGCAGCATTGTTTATCTCCCAAACTTATCATCCTGCCTCGTAACAGAGGTTTGTTTATGTTCACATCCACTCTAATTCTCAAATAGCTTCCCAACCACAACCTTGGTCGTCTACTTCCACTGTGTGTACCTTACCGATGGTTGCACCTATCTTCTTCCCCAGATGCTCATTCATGCCCGCAAATGGAAGGTTATGCACTTGGACCCAAAAGGGTTCTATAGTGAAAGAGACCTCGCTTGGAGATAGTTCCCCTTCGAATTCCTTTAGACAAATTATGTGGCGAAAGGACCAAGGCCTCCCCTAAAGAACTTTTTTTTTTTGTCTAATAACATCTGGAACTCTAGAAGGAATTTATTGGGACCAAGATCTTTAAAAGTTAACCAACCTGCTAGATTCCACACCTTTGCCATAGTTGAATTGAAGGCCTCTCGGTTTGCATTTCTGTCATTTAAAATGTAAGCAAAGAGGTAGTAGCCACCTCTGAGCTTGGCAGTTAGGACATCTTCTTCTGGTAGGAGCAGTTCCTGTTGCTCTTCCTCTCTAAGATTCAGCGTTCCCCATCATTTTGTAAGATCATCCTCCATTGTTGCAGAAATCTCTATAGACTTATGCCCAAGAGACATAGCTTTGTCAGGAGACAAAGTGAAAACCTCAAACTTCAGCAAGGAGAGGAACATACAAACATATAACATTGCTTTGAGCTCAAGGCCTTTCTTGGATGCCTCACGATTCCCCTATGCACTTTGTGTTCCACTCTAGTTACTGCATCAACCATTGGTTGCATCAACCATGGCATATATGATAACATCCAAACATAACTGTAGTTCCCTTACCCATCACACATATACAATAAACTGATAGTAAGTTAAGACCCATGATTATGTTTGGATTAATTTATTATCTTTATTGATTTAATTCCTTGATGCAATATTGCCCACTGGGTATATTGTTGTCGTTGGATTTGATAATTCACAGAGTTTAAAAAGTGGTAAATGATTTCTCAAAGAGTTATCTATGGATTATTGTGGTTTTTAGTTCTATATCTTTCAATTGGGGACTTTGGAGTTGAATTCCCAATTGTGTAATTCAATGAATCAAGAATGAACAAAAATACCTGATTTGAGCAAGGAATTCATGATGCTTTGCTATTAGTAATTTGAGTAATCTTTATTTTTATCATTATAGTTTTAGTTTTAAATTACATTTAAAACTAGTTCTTTCTTATTGATCATAAAATATATTCCTTTAGTTTTCTTGTTCTTTCTGTACTTCTTTAACCTTTCTCCCAGACGAATCGACACCCCAAAGGTGTGCTACAAATACAGCATTATTGTTTGGGTGTAATCAAATTTTAGCTTGCTGCATTCTTTTTCTTCTTCTTTCCTTTCATAGTATTTTTAGTCTTTAGTATTTTGTTACCTTGCATGCACAGATATAGAGACGCTTTTGGTAAATTTGCTTGTAGGTCTATGTTAGAGTCAAAATCAAATTTTTTAAATCCTTTATTTGACAATCCATCTAGTCCCGAAGAAATGAGTGAACACAAAGATCAACTCACTATAACTCTTCAGGATTACGTCCACCCTACACGCACAACCACATCATCATGCATCATGTTTCTAGCTAACCCTCGTCAACTTGATTTTAAAATAGGGATGATACAACTACTTCCCACCTTTCATTGTTTAGAGAATGAAAATTCTTATTTTTATATTAGAGAGTTTGAGGAAGTAGTTGCGACTTTCCATAGTCATAATACTACAGATGATGTTGTGAGACTTAAGTTCTTTCTTTTCTCTTTGAACGATAGAGCAAAGAGCTGGTTGTACTCACTGAGACCATGGTCAATAGAATCATGGAATGAGATGACACAGGTCTTCTTTAACAAATATTTTTCCCAACATAAGACCAATGCTTTGAAGAGGCAAATCTCCACCTTTGCACAAAAGGATAGTGAGACTTTGAATCAGGCTTGAGAGAGGTTTAAGGAGTTGTTAAGTATGTGTCCTCATCATGGGTATGAAAACTAACACTTAGTTAATTATTTCTATGGGGGACTTACACCTAGAGAGCGTCAATTCATAGAGATGATGTGTAATGGTGAATTTTTGCAAAACAATCCTAATGAGGCCATAGAATATCTCAATCAGCTTGTTGAAAAAACTCACATTTGGACCGAACCTAGTGCTACTGAAAGTACAAATAGGTCACGGCCTACCGGAAATCCAAATGATGGTGGAATTTACCATCTTAGGGAAGAGGATAACCTAAAAGCTAAAGTGGAGATGCTTACTAGGGACTTACAGATTTAAAACCAACACACATGGCTATTCACGTAGAGTCATTTGGACCATATTTTGTGTGTGGTCGGGTAGATCATCTACCTCAAGAGTGCTCCACATTTGCTAAAATGAAGGGAATGTATTAGGAACAATGTAATGCCTTAGGTATGTACAAGAAGCCTTTTGCACCTTTGTCCGATACCTACAATCTTGGGTGGCTTAATCACCCCAATTTTAGCTAGAAATTTGAAAACCAACAGCTTGCACAACCACCTAACGCTTATCCTACATCATATCATACATCTTCCTCTTCTTGGAACTCCTTAGAAGATACTTTACACGCTTTTATTGAGGCACAGGGTAAAACTAATCAAAAGTTTGAATCTTTGATTACGCAGGTTGTTGAAGAAAACAAGGAGATAAAGAGCAATGTATCCAAGTTGATGAGCTCTTTGAGTGTGAATGAGCGTGGCAAGTTCCCTTCTCAAGCTCAATTCACACCCTAAGGTCAACATCTGGCTCAAGGAAATTTGAAGGAGGTCAATGCCATTATGACGCGAAGTGGTAAGTCCTTATACATCCCAACAACATATAAGCCAGAGGATGTTGAAGAGGAACAAAGCAATAATAGTGCTGAGTTGCCCAAGGAAGTCGAGGTAATCAAGAGCCAAGTTAAGGTACCATTTCCTCAAACTTTAAAATCTGGTATGCAAATTTTGGATTCTAGCAATAAAATCTTGGAGAACCTAAGGCAGGTAAAGATTAATCTTCCTCTTTTGCATGTTATTAAACATGTTTCTACTTATGCAAAAGTTCTCAAAGATTTGTTTACAGTTAAGAGGAAACACCATGTTAAGAAGACATCATTTCTAACAGAGCAGGTTAGTGTTCTAATTGAGCAGCGAATTCCTCCTGAGTACAAGGATCCTAGTTGTCCAACCATTGCATGTAATATTGAGAATCATGAGTTTGTGCAAGCCTTGCTAGATTTAGGAGTTAGTGTAAATTTGATGCCTTATTCTATTTATTTGCAGTTTGGTTTGGGTGAAATTAAGCCCACTTCTATTGTGCTTTAATTGGCTGACCGATTAGTTAAGAAACCGAGAGGGATAGTTGAGAATGTTTTGATCCGAATTGACAAGTTTTACTACCCTATTGATTTTTTAATTTTGAACACTCAGTCAGTTGTTGAGTCTGACTCTAAGTTTCCTCTCATATTAGGCAGACATTTCCATGCTACAGGTAATGCACTTATAAACAAGAAGAATGGGCTGATGAAACTATCTTTTAGAAACATGACCACGGAGGTCAACATATTCCACATCAGTAAGCAGCCCAGGGAGGATGATGAGTGCCAACAAACATACATGATTGATGCACTTATAGACAAGGGAGTTCACGCAACTCATGATTCTGATCCCCTTGAATATTTTCTTGTTAATTCTAAGTTTGATACTATTAGTGATTCATCTGATGTTGTTGATATTTGTGCTATTTTTTATGAAACTCAAGATTATGGAACACAGGCTTGACAAACGAAATTTGAGAAGTTGCCTAAGAAAAGTGAAAAACAAATTCCTTCAAATGTGGAGAGGCCCAAAGTAGAATTGAAATCGTCTCCCTCGGGTTTAAAGTATGCATTTCTCGACCTAGGTGACACTTCTCCTGTTAGTATTTCTTCAAAATTAGATGCGGGTAAGTTTAATAAATTTCAGTTGAGCAAGTTAGATGAGTTGAGAAATGAAGCTTATGAGAACTTTACAATCTATAAGGCTAAAATGAAAGCGTTACATGATAAAAATATTGTTAGGAAGACGTTTGAGCCTAATGACCGAGTATACTTATACGATTCTAGACTTTACAAGCACCTAGGAAAACTTCGATCTAGGTAGACCGGCCCCTTTGTAGTGAAGCATGTTTTTGAAAATGGAGCGATAGAAATAGAGTACCCTAAGAATAGCCAGGTATGTAAAGTAAATGATCAACGCCTCAAAATCCTTATTGATAGACAAGTGTCTGAAGTGAAAGACATTCCACTTACAGACCTGATCTATCAACCTTAACAACACCATGTAGGTATTTTTTCTTATTATTAATTGTTTTCATTTCATTTCATTTCTTTCTTTTTGTTTGTTATTGTTTTCTTTATTTTTATTTTTTTATTATTATTTCAAGTGAGTGTCACTTCACTATTTCAATTTGCCATCTCTTATGCTTATCGGGCAGCCCATGTCACACATCATGTATATTCTACCCTCTTCTCTCACTCTTTATTCAATTTTGATTCTTAAACATTGAGGACAATGTTTCATTTAAGTTGGGGGTAGTGCAAATTATGCATATACAAATGTTTATTGGAACTTTGTAGCATGTTTACACGTGTCAGATTTTTTTTTAGCATCACACATACATCCCTTCACATGTGTACTTATTCTCATGCATCACCATCATAGTGAATTAAACAAACCCATATTGATCATTATGCTGAGGTATCCACAAGATTTCCAATGCACTCATCCAAGTTTTGTGGTAAGATGGTGGTTTGACACATGTATCTAGAGAACTCTTTTGTTTAACTCTTTATTTGTGAGTTTTAAAGAGGATTGAAAGCCAACAAATGCGAGAAATTGTGACAAGTATTCATTGATTTTTTTGAATTCGGCACTTTTTTTGAGAATATCATTGTATGGTTTGTGGTACGATGGCGGATATACTTGGGATATGATGAAAGTCAATTTAGGATTAACGTTTGAGTCTCTCAAGCCAACCCTTTGAATTATAGATCCCTAGAAGCCAACTTTGACCCAAGAAGCACATATAGCCTTTTTTTTCTTCATATACGTACATTATCAATACCTCTTCACATTGGAGTATAACCTATACACTTATTTTTCCTACCCTTGTTACTTCCAAGTGTGTACTAAATGTGAAATTTTTTTTTTTTTTTTGCAAGAAAAAAGAGAGAGAGAAAAGGAAAGAACATGAATTATAAGGTGTTCAAGTGAGTGAGCTTCAAAGGTAAAAATACCAAGGTTGAGTAGAAATAGCAGAATATTAGGGTGACATATACTTGTTCACCAAATCGTTGAGCTGAAAATAAAAATGTAACAAATGAAAAAAAAAAAATCGTTATTCGGTAATTTTAAAGGTTGAAGAGTACATCAAGTGAGAGATGTAGTTTATTGAGATGTTTAATAAGATTCATTAAATAAGTACTTGGAAGTTTTTGAATCCTTTTCTTTCATTCCTTTTTTTTTTCCATATAGCTTAACCTAAGCCACATTGCAACCTTTTATTTTGACCATTCAGATCCCAAGTAAGCCCGTAGAAAGAATGGTTGAATTCTTATTTATTAGTGTTCCTATATTAAGATTAATGCTTGCTTGTTACTTGTTCATAATTACCTAAACTTCCATCTGAATGTGTCTACACTACTTGTCAACTCCATTCAGAGAACCCTTACATGAAACACTATTATACCCCGTAAGTTTAGGAGTTAAACCTTTTGCTTGAAACATTATTGATGTTGCATGTGTCAAAGTTAGTGGTAAGATGGTTATGGCTTAGAGAACATACACACACTCCGTAAATTGCTATAAGTGAATTGATCTTGATGGGTTATTGGATTTCTTAAATTGTTTTGATATGTGAATCTGAAAAATGTGAATTGGTGGCCTGTTTTAGTGATTTTCTTTAGCCTCTTTCATCTCGTTTGTCTAGTAATTGCTAGGGACTAGCAATAAGTAAGTTAGGGAGTGTGATGAGTGTACCAAAGTGCACTCTAAATATCTTATTATTAGACCAAAATGCTAAAATGGAAATAAAAAAATCATAGGAATTAATTTATATTTTTGAACTAATGTTCTACTATTTTGAGATATAGGAGCAAAACTTTTCAAAATAATCAAATACTCAATTTTCAAATATGATGATATTGTTGGTTAGTGGCTTGAGCTCGACCCGGCAGTTACTTACCCAAATTAAATAAAAGAGCTTAAAGAGCACGGCCAGAGCATGTACAAGGGACTTACAGATGTGATGGAAGGGTTAGGTAAGACACGTACAGGACTTTTCAACTTGAATTCTGAATGTGAGAAAGGTCACTATAGCTCCAACCAAGACTTCACTTTCAACAAAAGTTTCAAAGATATTGTGATAAGGATGGATTGGTGAGAAGGTACGGGTGAAAGTCAAATTCAAATTAAATTCAATGTGTGATGAGGACTACTTGTGAACAACAGAAGAAAATTCAAATTCAAATGGTGCACAAGACTTCCAACGTACAAGTACAAGGGACTCTTCAATGTGTGGTGTCGTATTTCAAAGATAAAAAAACCATTTTTGACGGCAGGTACAAAAAAAAAAAAAAGGTGATTATTCTAAGTTTTTTGTTGTTCTTGCTCAAATGGACAACTAAATCCCTAAGCAATGTTAGGGATGAACTTGCACAATTAAGGGTATTTTTAGTTTGTTTTTGAATATGTGATTGTTCTTTATTGACGCAAATTCTTATTTATCATTCTCTAATTATCGACGGTATTTTCTCATCTCTAAATAATCTTGGAATTGATTCCCTTCATAGATTCAGTCATGATTTTTCTATAGAATTGTTAAGATCCATGATTATATTTGGATTAATTTATTATCTTTATTGATTTAATTCTCTGCTGCAATATTACCCACTGGGTATATTGTCGTCGTTGGGTATTTTCAATAAGGATGATAATTCACAGAGTTTAAAAAGTGGTGAATGATTTCTCAAAGAGTTATCTCTCGATTAGTGTGGTTTGTAGTTCTATATCTTCCAATTGGGGACTTTGGAGTTGAATTCCCAATTATGTAATTCAATGAATCAAGAATGAACAAAAATACCTGATTTGAGCAAGGAATTCTAGATGCTTTGTTTTTAGTAATTTGAGTAATCCTTATTTTTATCATTATACTTTTAGTTTTAAATTTCATTTAAAACAAGTTCTTTCTTATTGATCATTAAATATTTTCCTTTAGTTTTCTTGTTCTTTTTGTACTACTTTAATCTCTCCCTAAGGAATCAATACTCCAAAGTTGTGCTACAACTACCGCATTATTCTTTGGATGTAATCAGATCCTCTGTTACAATAAGACCCAACCCCATAGATGGGTTCCTTCCCACCTCCATGTCGACAACCCCACTTTCGTTTCTTCAACACAGCCACCATAAACGACCCCCACCAAAGCCAAGCCCTTCACGTTTGACTAGCTCCTGTCTCCTCCCACAACCACCTCTCTTGGTGAGCTTGAGATTTTTCTCCTTGCCGCTTGCCACTGCTAGGCGAAAACGTGTTCTCCCTACAAAGCTCCTCCACGAAATCTCTTGCACAGTAGCCCACTGCTCAGCCACTGTAGCATTACCTTGTACTGCTACCGAGATTGCATGAAGAAGTGGGATGCACCTCTATTTTTTCTTTCTTAAAAAATAAAGCACTTTTGGAGCCACGAAGAACCACTGTTTCTCGCCGGAAATGCCCACAGCTAGGTTGTGCTACGCCCTGTACCACCGTACTGCACTATCGCTGCCTCGAGCCACATCAAGTCCATCGTTCTCCTCCCGAAAAGCCATGCCTAAACTCCTTCCCATTGCCTCTCTGATATGAACCCACAGGAATAGAATCCTTTAAACCCACAATCAATTTGAAAACTCACCCAAGAAAACCAAAATCAAGTCAATGGATGGAGAATCTGTACCCATTGAGAACTCGTTTCAATAAGATTATATTAAAATCCAGACCCGTTGAAAAATCCATCTCAAGAACCCAGATTACAAATGAGGAACGCCACAAAGGTTGTAATTTACCTTTAATAAGTTCAAAAATTCAATCAAGAAAAAGAGGAGTAAACTCAACTCACAATGAAAATTCAATATTGTCTAAAACTTCAAATGAAGCTACAAAGAGTATTTAAACCAAACCTAATTAAAATCCTAGCCAAAATAAAGCCCCTTTTTACCCAAAATGCCCCTGGATGAACAGTGTCACGGCTACAATAACGTTACAGTAACCTCTTGAAACCCTAGTTCCTAAAAAGTAACTTTCTAAATAAGCTCTTGGCCAAAATACAAGGCCTTCTCGAAAACCCTAGTTCATAAGAAATAAGACATGTGGGCGAAGCATCTTCAAGCTCACTTATTCTAAACTAATAAAATAAATCATATAACCAAATTGGAAGCCTCCAATAACAATAGGCCTTATCTCTAAGTCATGTCGTCCATAGCTTGAATCAAGTGGATCAAAACTGGTTCTCCTTCTTTCAAGCCCATCTTGAGTGTTGGGCTCTTGTTAGCTTCATCCCAAGTGGATTGCACCAATCCTTGCATTGCTTCCTTAATCTTTTTGGCCCTTGATCTTGTAATTGGATCATCTGGAACTTGCAAATGATCTTTAAGAGTAGGCCTACCTTGGTTCCCATCATTCTCCCTCTCCTCAAAAGGATTCAACCTCAAATCTTCTCCTACATCAGAAGGAAAAAGATCAGAAATATTGAAAGTAGCAGAAACATTATACTCACCTGGAAGATCCACTTTATATGCATTGTCATTAATTTTCTCAAGAATTTAGAAAGGTCCATCTCCTTGAGGATGCAACTTAGTCCTTCTATGGGTTAGGAATCTTTCTTTACGCATGTGAACCCAAACCCAATCTTCTGGTTCAAAGATAACACACCTTCGCCCTTTCTTGGCTTGGAAAGCAACCATTTCATTCTTTTGGACAATTTGAAGTCGTACCCTATTATGAAGTGACTTCACCAACTCTGCCTTCTTTTGTCCATCCAAGCTACTCCTGTCATCAACAGGTAAAGACATCAAATCTAAAGAAGTGGATTAAAACCATAAACAATTTCAAAATGAGAATATGAAGTAGTAATATGCAAATTCTATAAATGGCAAACAATTCTCCCAAGTTTTTAAATTCTTATGAACAGCAGTACATAAAAGCTGAGTTAAAGTCATATTAACTACTTCAGTCTGACCATCAATCTGTGAATGACAAGTAGTGAAAAATAAGAGCTTAGTATCAAATTTTTCCCACAACACCTTCCAAAAGTAGTTAAGAAATTTAACATCCCTATCAAAAACAATACTCCTAGGTACACCATGGAGTCGCACTATCTCCCTGAAAAATAAGTCATCTATGTTTATGGCATTATCTATTTTATGGCATGGAATGAAATGTGTCATCTTACTAACTCTATCAACAACCACAAAAATAGAATCTCTACCCCTTTATGTCCTAGGCAGCCCTAAAACAAAGTTCATAGATTTGTCTATCCATGGCTCACTAGGAACAGGTAAGGGTGTATACAACCCATGTGGCAAAACTTTAGATTTGGCCTTTCTACATGTAATGCATCTTCCAAAAATACTATTAACATCTCTCTTCATCTTAGGCCAAACGAAATATTCATGCAAAATATCTAAAGTTTTCTTGACACCAAAGTGTCCCCATTAATCCCCTATCATGTGCCTCACGCACCAATAACTCACTCATAGAACAACTTGGCACACAAAGTTTGCTTTCTTTAAACAAATAACCACCATGCTTGTAAAACTTACCAAATGCTGCCTTATCACATGTCATATACACATCAGAAAAATCAACGTCATCGGCATACATGTCTTTCACATATTCAAACCCAAGCATTTTAGCACTCATAGAAGTAAGAAGTACATACCTTCGGGATAGAGCATCAGCAACAATGTTCTCCTTACCTTGCTTGTAACTGATGACATAGGGAAATGTCTCAATGTATTCCATACATCTAGCAGACCTTTTTATTCAACTTACCTTGACTTTTGAGACGATTCAATGATTCATGGTCGGTATGGATCACAAGTTCCCTTGGCCACAGGTAGTGCTAACAAGTCTTTAATGGACGAACAAGAGCATAAAGCTCTTTGTCATAAGTAGGGCACTTCAGGGATGCCCCACTTAGCTTTTCGCTGAAGAAGGATATGGGCCGCCTATTCTGCATCAAAATGGCTCCAATCCCTATTCCTGAGGCATCACATTCAATCTCAAAAGTTTTGTTAAAATCAGGTAATGCTAACACAGGTGCATAGCACAACCTTTCTTTAATAGTGGCAAAAGCATTCTCTTGATTAGCCCCCCAATGAAATCCAACATTCTTTTTAATTACCTCAGTGAGCAGTGCAGCAATGGTGCTAAAGTTTTTAGCAAAACGTCGATAAAAGCTAGCTAAGTCATGAAAACTTCTTACCTCAGTGATGCTTTTTGGCGTTGGCCACTCCTTGATGGTCTTGATTGGCTTTGATACCAAATTATATGAACCCACAAGACTGGAATCCCTTGAATCCACGATCAATTTGAAAACTCACCCAAGAAAGCCAAAATCAAGTCAATGGAAGGAGAATCTAGACTCGTTGAGAACTCGTTTAAAAAACCTAGATTATATTAAAATCTAGCCCCGTTGATGAACCCATCTCAAGAACCCAAATTACAAAGGAGGAACGCCACAAAAATTGTGATTTACCTTTAATAAGTTCAAAAGTCCAATCAAGAACAAGAGGAGTAAACTCAACTCATAATGAAAATTCAATATTGTCTAAAACTTCAAATGAGGCTACAAAAAGTATTTAAACCAAACCAAATTAAAACCCTAGCCAAAATAGAGCCCCTTTTACCCAAAATGCCCCTAGATGAACAGTGTCGCGGCTACAGTAACCTCTTAGTTCCTAAAAGATAACTTTCCAAATAAGCCATTGGCCAAAATACAAGGCCTTCCCGAAAACCCTAGTTCATAAGAAATAAGACAGGTGGGCCAAGCATCTTCAAGCCCACTTATTCTAAACTAATAAAATAAATCTTATAACCAAATTGGAAGCCTCCAATAACAATAGGCCCTATCTCTAAGTCATGTCTTCCACAGCTTGAATCAAGTGGATCAAAACTAGTTCTTCTTCTTTCAAGCCCATCTTAAGTGTTGGGCTCTAGCTAGCTTCATCCCAAGTGGATTGTACCAATCCTTGCATTGCTTCCTTGATCTTCTTGGCCCTTGATCTTGTAATTGGCTCATCTGGAACTTGCAAATGATATTTAAGAATAGGTCCACCTTGGTTCCCATCACTCTCCCTCTGTCTTTCTTTCTCTCACGCTCTCTCTCTCTCTCTCATCACTCTCTCTCACTCATATCTCTCTCTGTCTCTCAGATTGTTCAGCCACCCTGCTCCACCTGAGCCTCTGCCGCATATGCCTTTAAGTAAACTCTGCATCACGACGTGATGTTTGTCTCCTCTTTCGGTTCCTGCTCTTCATTTTTTTTGTTTTGTTTTCTTGTTTCTCTAGAAACAACAAGTTTATGCCTTTGTCTCTAGTCATGATTTCCCTGGTATTTTCAAAAATGCCATCAAGCCATTTGATCAGTGATTATCCGTAAAGCACCTCAAACCTTTTTAAAGATTTTACATTTTTTGCCCCAATAGGAAAGCCTTGGCAGAATAAGGGTTGGACTTTTTTTTTTTTTTTTAACTTTGGACATGCATTTTAAGTTGGGCTTGTTTTCTACTGGGTTCCTTTTTATTTTTTCTTTTGTGTTATGTTAAGTTATTTTGAAGTTAAATATTTTTTGGGTTGGGCTTGGGCTCTAAATTATTTTAGGCCGAGTAATATTTTTATTAAAGCAACTTTTCGTATTGGGTTTTGATTTCTTAAATAGACTGGTGTTTGAGTTGAAATTAGATTAAGTATATTAAGTGAAAATTGATGGATTTGGAAAAATGATAGCATTTTAGGGTTATGAGAATTTTAGGTTTTAAGGAATTAAAATAAGAAGACTTTTAGCATTTCAAGTTTAGATATCGATATATGTGTTCAATCAAAAATTTACGGAAGTCACGTGACTATCTTATAGGTGAGGATTTGCTTTCATTTGGCACTGTTGTGAGGAAACTCAGAGAAGCTAAGGTCAATTTTGGAAAAATATACATGTTTTGTTATGAAGAGAAATTTGAAACAAATCCCAGTTATTTGTTTTGCATAACTCATGAAATTCTGTATAAGAATAAAGTACTTTCTGTCATGACTGGTGTAGACAAGAGCAAAGTTTTGGCATTTTGTTTTTAAACTGTGCAAAAGAGAGCGAATATGATGTTTCTGTTTGTCATTTGATTCTATTCTGTTTTGAAAATATTATGTACTCTAATATAATGTGATATGATTTCTGAAACCTCTGGCATCATATTTTGTTTCTGTTTATGTTCCGTTCTGACCTTACCACGAGTGTAAAATTGTGGCCTCTATTCGGATTGGTACCAACTTTTTTATTTTTGGTGCACCCACTTTGGAAACAAAGTAATTTTCTGCGTGGTCTTTCCTATGTGCACACTTCGGGCTCTGAGAATAATAAGGGGTTCACATTCTGTTTATGTTTGATTGGCCGCCGGAATTTGCACAACCCTACCACGGGCGTTAAACATGGAATTTTGTTCTGATATGATATGTTCAGTTATGCTATGCCAAATGAATTTGGAATAAGAATATTCTCTAAAATGTTTGCTCTGATATTCTTGATAACATGTGATTTTGTAATCTGAAAGCAAATATTTCTGATTCTACATTCTGAAAGTAAATATTTTTTTCTGCAATCTGAACACTGTAAATGCTCATGTTTGCATACTAATATATGTTCTCTACTTACTGAGTTATTGATAACTCACCCCTTATGTCTATAATATTTTTTAGATGATTTGAATATTTCAGCTAAGGATCAAGATTTTGAAGCATGGGTGAGATTATTTAAGTATTGAGGATTAAGCAAAGGTGACATGGTTATTGAAGAATGTCTTTCGTTATTTTGGTCGTATTATGATGACACGGTATGTGAGAGGTTGATATTTATTTTAGGACTTTGTGTTGTCTTAGATTACTTATACTAGAGTAATTGATGTGAATTAACAAGTATTTTGTGTGATGGAGTAATTTGGAGTATGTACTATGTGGTTGGAAGATTATTTTAAATGACATGAGCTAATTCTCCAGACCCACGGGATGGGGCATTACAAGTACTCTTATGTCATAGACCTGTTGGACAAATAGTGTAACCTTTGGATACTAGTTATTACGTGAATTTCATGAAGCATGTTTATGTTTTGGGATATATTACTTCTGGTACATAGTATTGCTCAAAGAAAAAAATTATCTGCTATAAATTTTGCATACTGCTATATACATGCTAGGTGTATTGCATCCTTAATTGTTATGAACGGGGGCAAGTAACCTTATGTTGCATTTCCCAGCGCTTCAAAGTCCATCCAATCTCAAGCAGAACCTGGGGGCTTCACAAAGGGCATCACATATCTATTCGTTCGGTATGTGGTGTAGAATGTTACTACATCACCAAAATAATTGCAAGCAGCAGCCCGACTACGTGCATCTGCCCAAAAATCAGTTTGTGATCTCCCCGTCATCATCTAAATCCATAAGTGCAAAAATCCTTTCATTCTTGTACTACATCCTACAAAAATACTCTCAGATAGCTCATTCACCACCTTTCCCAAGTCATAGGTGTTGTGCCTTGTCGATGTAATTGTGATAATCTTTCTTAGAGAATGGGAGCTTGTCGAATCCACCCGCACCAACAACAAGAGAGCTGAAACTCTTATTCATTTGGATGCCAACCAAGTCATTCGTATCTCAGACTCTTTTTACACATTTACTAACTTCTCTATTATATCAAAAGAATTAGTATTTCTGTGGACTAATCGTGATTATGGGTATTATGAATTGTTGTCAACCGCAACACTCCCTCAATTTTTAAGGCATTTATCTTTACCTTATAGTCTGTCTTTCCTGTCGGATGTGGTTTCACAAAATTCGACATCCTATTTCGGGCATTCCCACAAAGATCACAACCAATGGGAATATATCTGACACTCCCATCCTCCCCCCTCTCACTCCTTTGTGTCATCGCTCCAAACCCCATTACTTAGTATGTTGCTTATAATAAGTCATTAATTCTTTAAAAAAATTAAACTACATTCCCGACTTTGGCTCCTTAATCGTATCAACCTTATTAATTTGCATTATCTGCAGTGTCCCAGCACTGGCATTGTCCGTTTCCCTAGAATCGGGTTTAGCCTATTTACTTTCTTCAACAACCATTGTGCTTAAATCACAAAAAAACTGCAATTAAATTTTCAAATAATTCCATTGCTAAAATCTAAAATAGAAAAAAGCAACAAATTTGCATCACCTGGATGTAGCTTGGATATGGGTTGTCATCTAGAGATGGCACAAAAGGCAATGACCACGTAGGCACTGGTCCATAGTAACCATGCATGTACTTTGCGAAGTTTGGACAAGTTCTTGGTATGTCCTAACATGTAAATAATCATGGTAATATTAACCCAAGGTTGCTGCATTCTAGTAATAAAATTCAATTCAACACATTCCAAAATAACTTTTGAGCAATATAACCTACCTGAGTTAGGGGAGATGCGTGTTCTTTTCCTTTCCCCATGGTGACAATCCCAATAAAAACTATATATATAAACAGAACAGCAACCAACAACATGAGTTATCTCATAGATTCAAATTTTAAATTTAACTAAAACACTGGAGAATTCCAGCAAATACCTCAAAGCACCACCTTAACATCCTAGCCAAAACCTAACAAAAATAATGACTGCTAAATTCATGGCAAAACCCCTATGGACACATTTTGTTAAAGTTTTCAAAATATAACAAAAGCAATGGAGAATTCCAGCTGTGGTGCCCCCAGCCCCTGCTTGGGATTGGATGGTGACAGAGACACCGGGACATATAACACAAGGCTACACACGCCGTGTACATGACTGATAATATGCTATGCATCTAAGTACACTAGCAGTATGCAATAGCGTAGCAACGGAAAAATTAATAAAAGTCAGATAAACTAAGCAGCATGATAAGCAATTGCAAAGCACATGGTACCATAAACTAATATCATAACCCAAAACATTGTCCTTAACATAAACATGAGCCATAAAGGCATAATATCCCAAAAAGCATGAAGCATAATTTAAAATTCCCAAAAAACGGGATTTCCTCTAAATATTGTTCCTCAAAAACTGAGATCCGAACCATAAGTTTTTTCACGAAATAACTAAGTTCCCTTTCTCTTCATCACTAATGTCCCATTGGGGGCCAGACACCAAGAAACTCCAGAAAATGTGTCATTCTCTTCCTCTTGGTCATAGTCGCCTTCTACACCTGTAACTAGGGCTGTAATTGAGTCGAGCCGAGCCGGATTTTGGCTTGCCGAGCTCGGCTCGACTCAAAATACTCGAGTTCGAGATTTTTTTTTATTCTTTGTTCGAGCTCGACTCGATAAGCTAAACACTTAACTCGAGCTCGAGCTCGAGCTCGTCCTACAAACGAGTTCGAGTCAAGTCAAGTCGAGCCGAGCTCGAGCTCGAGCTCGAACTCAAATTGTGGATTCTTTTTATATTTTGAATAAGATTTAATAATTTATAAATTAAAAAAACTAATATTAAATTTATATAATTAACAAGTAGAATCTCTATTGAATTATAAAATTTATAAATAATTAATATCTAACTAGTTGATATTTATCCAAAATAACAATATATTATATGCCTACATATATTATTAGTACATACACTTAATATGATAGCATATATCTATTTCATATATGGTTCTCACATACTAGTATATTAAATTATTAAGTTATATCAACTAATTATTATACAAATTATAAAATATACTTATGAAGTATATTCACTATATAAACATAAATAACTAGATTACGTATTATATATTTATTTATAAAAGTGGTTTGCTTATATTATTAGTTACTACATATATATATATATGTGTGTATATATACATAGGCGTATGTATATATTTATCAACATATGACTGAGTTTTAATCGAGTCGAGCTAACGAGTCGACTCGAGCATAACTGAGCGAGCCTTATCGAGCCTTAGCCAAGTTTTGTCGGGTATGTGTTATTTACAATTCGAGCAGGTATCTGCTTTCATGAGCGAGCTTTTTTTTTCACGAGTCGAGTTCGATTTGAATTTAATCGAGCGAGTACCGAACAAACTGGTTCATTTACAGCCCTACCTATAACAACTTCTACCATTCCAGTTGGGGAATGTTAGTGGAAACTACAAAAGTTATATCATGATATGTGTGCATGGACATGTACTTGACTTACACCTTAACTAAAACTTGACTTATGCACTTAACTCTTTTCAAAAGACTTGTAACAGTGACTTAAATTTTTTTCTGAAAACTTCTTAACCTTTCTTATTCATATGAACTTATTCAGAACTTGTCTTAACAGAACATATCACAAGATTTACATCGAGTGATCCTTATCATATCACGAGATTTTCATCAAGTAATCCTTATCTTATGAGCTCTTATTATTTTTCGGAGGGTGGATACAACACGGCTCCCCTCCTTGCACTGTGTGTTTCTACTAGTTACCGCACCATCAACGATCTGTACACCATGATGAATACGTCATAAACAGATAATCATATGAACCTCGACCTTACTTTGTCGGGTTACATGCCTTATGCACCCACTAGTGTTAGGTGCTTCCTCGCTTTGGTATCCTTTAAAAAGAATCCATTCGAGACTCGTCGACTATTCTTCGTTAACCCAAGGGTTACCACTCCATTCTTAAGCACTCTAGAGTGGACAGAGAAGTTTCACTAGGACATTCCCTCACCCTAGCACTTGGGGTCATGATAAAACTTTTCTTTGAAAACATTTTTCTCTGAAAACATTTCTTTTGAAAACACTTCTTTCGAAAACACTTCTTCCTCAAAAGCATGTGACATGAGGCTTATACTTGACATATGACATATGAAATGCCATGCATGAAACAACCAAGTGTAACACATTCATTTCATAGCATGATAACATAAATCATGAGAGATATCAAAACATAAACATGGAACCATGAGAACTTGCTTAGGCCGAAACTCATAGGTGCAAAAACATGAAGATTTATCACATAAACATGTTCCAAACTTCAAACATATAATATAGAAATCAAGACATAGTGAAACAAAACATGAAATCATATGCTTGTGACTAAGTCCGAAACTTCCAAAGCATATTCAAATCGAAAGTTCATAGACCATCAACCTCAAATAAGTGTAAACCGAAACTCATAGGCATATTTCATGGCATTTTCATCACAAATCCGAAACATGTACTTCCTTCCTTAAAGTTACTCAAGATCATATTAAGATATTCAAACAAACAATCAAGAGATAACAAACAAAGCAATCAAAAAGCATGGAAGGATTTACACAATCATATACGAATATTAACCAAGAGTAAGTTGAGTATATACTTACAAAATCCTCGTAAAGGAATACTAGCAAGCTGTAAATCCGAACATAATATATTAGAAAAAGTATCTAAAACCCTATCTCATATTCTTGAGTGTGTGTGTGTGTGTGTGTGTGTGTGTGTGTTTTTAGGGCATCACTTGGTCTTAAATCATTCGGTTTTTAGGGTTTTTAGGTTAAAACCCCATTCATTTCACTCATAACCTTGGGTAGGCAAAAATACATGTGATAGTCTAAACATGGAGAATGAACTCCCCCTTCACTATTCGACCTCAAGGCTTTCTCTTAGAAACCCTAGGTTATTTCCAAGAAAATAGTAGAAAGTGTGTCTGTTCTATCTTTCTCAAAGTCTAATGGGATTTGAATCTCATTTTTGGATTGGGAAAAGACTTGTGTATGTGCAAGACTTAGGAGAAACCGATCCTTACCTTGCTAATCCTTGGGTAGTGCCGAAATCCTTCTCTTGCAAGGATCCTCTTTGTTTGGTTGAAGAGAAAATGCAAGAAAATGAGAGAGCTTTCAAAGGAACATGGGAGAATTGTGTGAAGAGAATGGAAACTCATGCAAAATCCGAAAAATGGCAAGGGAAAAGCCTCCTAGGTGTGAGCCCTTCTCTTTATATATGAGACCCTTCACTTCTCTTCTTTTTTGTATCAAAACCCTTGCATGTAAGACAAGTGGCAAGGTTTCTTCTTCTCCCTCTCTCTAAAACCTAAAAGCCTCTTGGAGTTCCCCACTTAGATTGCATTGGGAAGGGGCATTCTTGGGAGGTGGCATGTTGGACTTCTATCCTTGGACAAGAATCCATTTTTCCCTCTTATGCCCTTCCTTTCCTTAGACAAGTAAATATCTTTTCAAGGGGTAACTTGCATGTCTTTTCCTATTCCTAACAAGTAACTCTTGGCATGGAAGACAAGTGGCGTTGGGCATGTGCCATAGCCCTAGCCGTCCTCTCCACTTTTCCATTTCTAAAGTGTTGCTCCATCTTCCCAATATTCATTCCCTAGGTGACCTTTCACATACCATTGGTCCAAAATGCACTAAGTGACAAGTGGCAAGTGAATGGAAGCTTGAGAGTATGCCAGCCGAAACCCTAAGGGCTAACTTGTCCTTGATGCAAAAGTCTCATGACAAAAATCTTCTAGAAACTTGGTGCATGCTTTACACATGGCAAAAGCTAGCAAAATTCAAAATCCCAAAGGCCTCCCTTCAGTTTCCTATGCAAAACTTCTAGAAAAACCCCATATCACTTCCCTAGGCGTGTAAGCCCATCTTGGTGCTTTCCTACACCTCTCTTTCCCCTTAACCCACTTTCAAAACTAGGTTCAAGGTATAACATTCTCAGGACATATAACACTAGCAACTTTGAATTGGATCATGGGCCTAAACCATTAGACCTAAGTTTCCCAATAAGGCTGAAATTCCAAGGTAAACTAGGGCAACTCTTTTCTTGGGCTTACGTTACTATATCAAAGGTTCTAAGGTTTTCCAAAGTAACTAAGGCTCCTAAAATGCCATGGCAACCTAGAACAAAAGTCTAAGGGCCAAGCCTAGACAAAACTCGGGCCATCACATCAGCAAATACCTCACAATCCCACCTTAACATCCTAACCAAAACCTAACAAAAATAATGATTATATGAGCCAAAACTTACCAACGTTAAAACTAACACATCAACACCCCTATAACACAGTAGATTAGTCGACCCAAAATTTATCAATGTTAAAATTAACAGATTATATAAAATGCATGATGTCGAAAAACGTTAGTGGCCAAATTCACAGCAATGAAACAACCTCCCAACGTTAAGGAACAGATTGATTTTCCTAGGCGAAATAAAGAAAACTCATAACAAGTTCAAAAGAATTTTTTACCAGGATGGTGTCAAAAGTATGGCTTTGCACATAGGAAGTGAATAGATTTATTTGCACAGATCTATGCAAATCCTTCATAAAGTTTTTAATAAGTTGAGATGAAGCCCATTTTGTCAATATGTGGAAGAACCCACGAAGAGAAGCTCCAACACAAATGCAAAAATCAAATGGTGAATAGATTTGAAACCAACTCAAAAGCAAAACTCAAATGGACAGCGAAGAGAAGCTCCAATGAAGATATTTGACAATGAATCACTATGAAGACGAAGAGAAGCTCTATCTGCTTAAAGCTTCATCTACGAGAAGTTCATTCTGCAAGAAGCTCTGTTAAGCCCCGTCTACGAGATGGTCTGTCTGTGAGAAGCCCTGTTATGTGAGAAGCTCCATCTGCCTCTTTCTTTGTGTGTTTTCAGCTTTCATTTTTTAAAACTGTGACGTGGCACAGCACGACAATTATACATGCCGACTGTCTATAGAAGAATTGTTTAACATATTAAGAACTCCAAACATAGATCCTTATAAGGATCGGCCTCCATGCAACCTTACATGGTCCTAAACACCTCAACCAAAATTGAGATCATTTGCTCCAAATCAACACTTTCATTCAATCAAACATGATGATCTTAATCTTATTCATTTGGGTTTCTACCATTCTAGAATATGAAAATCTAGAATATTGGTAAAGTTCTCATACCTTCAAACGTGATGCTTGAGGAGCTCATATGTTGAAGTGAGGAAGAGGGACTTTCAGATTGTCTGAGTGTGTTTCGGCCAACTATGGAGATGAAAATGAATATAGAAAGTTGAGAGAAAATTTAGAAGCGAAGAGGGAGAGAGAGTTGTTGCCGGGGAAGTGTGAGAGTGTTGATGTGTATGGTAGATTGTGAGTAAGAGATTTAAAACTTATACTAATCCAAACCAGAAGCGAGTGTGATGTTTGGCCAAAGGGGAGAAGACGATGCTTGGTAGTGAATCATTTTGGTCTTCAAATGCCCTTAATGTATGACACAGTACATCTTTAAGCCTCTTCAAGCTTGTTTGGGTTGGCATTGCTGGTCTCAAAAGTGACATGCCACAGATGACATAGACACAGTAAGCAACAGTGCAAAGGGGTGGGTGTGACACCCCCAGATTTTCGCTCGGAATCAAACAGACATCTGAAGCGTCGGAACATGCAATACAAGGTTCCATGACAGATAAAGATGCAATGTTCTTAACATGCATATGGCATTATGCAATATTCGCAGCGAATAATATTTTTTTTTTCTTTAGCAATACGATACATCAAATTAGAGATATCCCAAATACTTAAAAATGATCCATAGATACTGACAAGATAAACATCCACGATTACAGCACAGGTCTCAAAAGACTGTAATCTCAAAAGCATGGGAAACTGAGCTCCATAATTACAAGAAGAAACTAAAATATCTACTAGGCTAATCCATCAAGTAGTCTGCACAACTCAGTCAAGGATGCTATATTTCTATCTATAAATCGGAATATCGAAACGATGAGCTCCGTATTGTGTTGTCGTTGTTTAATCAATCGTCTCCAGTCGATCATCTTTTGAAACGCCTCCAAATCCTGGCACACGAGCTACCATTTTGGAGGAGAATGGTAGTTAAGACTACTATGGTGAGATTCAAGTACAAATCTCAGCAAATTAATAGAGAACTTTCACACAGGTTAATGATGCATGCATGGCAATAAAGGCAAAAATACATAATCAAATTCATAAGCAAGCATAAAAGAACTTGACATGTAACATGGCATAAACTGACATAATATAAGCTGAAACGTGAACTGAACTTGAAACTTGACATGACATGAACTTGACCTATATAACATGAACTTGAACTAAAACGTAAATTGAATGTGAACTTGAAACACGATTGAATGTTAAATACATGAACTTGAACTGAAACATAGACTAAACGTGAACTTGAAACAAGACTGAATGTGAAATACATGAACTTGAAATCTTATTCAATAAGCATGATAAATAAAAGTGACCATATAGGTACTACACGGGTCCCCATGAGCTATGTGTCTCTGCCGATTATCGCATTATAATACATGTATTTGTACTAGTTGTGAGTGAGTTAACATACGTGCTAGTTCACAGGTATTTGCATCTGTTGTGCACACACATATTGTATGTGCCAGTTCACAGGTACCTACACCTGTTGTGGACACATGTACTGTACGTATCCCGTGTCATGTATCTACACCCACACGAGTACATATAACATGAAATTGAAATGTGGGTGGCACCATCGAGTGACCAGTTAATTAGGTCTCATTCGCAGCTCATTTATCTTTACTTTGTCAACCCAAGGAGTTTCACACTAGTTTAGATACTCCAGCGTGAACAAAAGAGTTCCATTATAATATTAACTCATCCTAACACTTAGAGTCGTGATAGACATAAACAGACTTGACATAACTTGAAAGGTTGTTCTCGAGATATGCAAGTTCTACTAGAGATGAAACGTGGGATGAAACAAAAGGACAAAAGCTCTGACGTAACATAACATGACATGAACGTGAGACGAAAGATATGACGTACTATGAGACAGAAAACATTTCATAGCATGACATAACATGTAACAGACAATATTTCATAACATGACATAACACATAATAGACAACATTTCGTAACAAGGCATAATATGTAACAGACAATATTTTGTAACATGGCATAACATGTAACAGACAACATTTCATAACATGACATAGCATGTAATAGAAAATACTGCATGACATGACGTACATATAACATATAGCATTACTTAACATGACAAACTCGTAATAGATAGAAATACGTGATAGAATAAATTATGTCAAAAATAAGTATCTTGTGATGGAGTATTATGTGTAACAGATAATCATGAAATGACACAACATGGTATGATAACATACATACATGAACTATAGTTCCCTTACCTATCACACATATATAATATATGATAGTAAGTTAAGATCTAACATACAGTGATCGTCGCATTATGGGGATCAAGCACGAAACATGAGAAACTGTAAGTAGGGATTCTAAAAGTTAAAAACTTTATCACTAACAATTATAAATATAAAAAAATGCTAACTTAGAGTAAATTTATCATTTTACCCTCTCCATTTAGGAAAATGATCATTTTATCCCTAACTAAAGGATTTCACATCCTAACTCTAAAAATGACCAAAATTTACATGAGAAATGTAAATTTTGTCCTAAACTCAAATATCAACTTAGAAAATATTAAAGCCAAACAAAACTATGAAAAACATCATAGGGCCGAAACTTCCAAAGGTCATATCTCTTATTTTTGTTGCAATTAATTTCACCTTCAAAACTCATTATCAAACCAAAATATGATCTTAAGCTTAAAAACATGCTTAAACCATCCAACAAAAATATACTTCTCATAAACACAAAACGTTTTAGTAAAAATATTCAAATTTTTTAACTAAAATACAAACCTTTGAATCTCAAGGCTTGACCTATTTCAAAACATTTCCAAGAACTCCAAAAATCCAAACTTTCTTCAAACATGTTCATAACACATTCTTAAGAACTAACATGCTTTGAATCAACACATAAAACTTATCAAAAATTCCAAAATATCATTTGAAATACTCAGCTACAACACAGTCAAAAACAAAAATTTTCTCAACTTTGCTTTGATCAAACACTTGATTCGTATGTATATGATGAGATCTTCAAAAAAAAAACATCATATGGTTTTAAAATGTGTCCTAAAGTAGATCCAAGTATTAAACATAAAACCACATGGCTAAAAATAAACCAAAACATGGATCTAGCTGAAACATAAAACTTTTAATCCAACCGAGTATTCTCATGCATAAAAATTCATATCTTTAAAACTAACACAAAAAATCTTCAAAATAACATCATAAAATGTAGATAAAAGGCTTAGGATCATCAAATAAAAATATCAAAACCATTGGAGTAAGACTAAACCACAAAAGATCCAAAATTTCTTAAAACAGAAACTGTTTTTCTTCTTCAAGTTTCTAAGTTTCTATATCTGAGAAAATATTTCAAAAAAAGCTTTAATCATGCAACAAATCTTATGGTGCAAATGGTGAGTGGTTTTCAATCAATGAAACTTCCAAGAGAATGGTGGTGGGAAGGTAGCCTTTGGCCTTCACTTCATGCACGACGTTGGGGCTATCATGAGCAGTAGATGGTCAGCCTTGTGTGGGTGGAAACTTCTTCAAGAAACTTTGCCAAGGTGGGCAAAATTCGTGGGTCTTAATAGGCCTTAAACAAGTGGGCTTCATATGGGGTTTAAAGAGGATTTGGTTAGGGTTTAAGATGCTATCAAACCTAAGTCCAATTTTTCTTGGCACAATCAACTTACCAAGGTTTAAAGGGTTGGATAATGATGTCATAACAAGAATTTGAGAAATTAATAACATGTGGAAGTGATTTAATCAAGTGACTAAACACAATGCTAGAAATCAGATCTAATATGGTTTTGAAATCAAGTTTGGGGTTTGGGGTAACCGTTTAAGGTTTCAGTTTCCACCCAGCTTTTGGGATTTCAATTAGATTTCAATTGTTTATGGTTTCACTAGAGCTGAAACCCTTTCTGGTTTGGCATAATTTGGTTGGTTGGATGGAATAAAGTTTTTGCTTAGGTGGCATAATCTCACATCTTGATTTCCTTTACAATTTCTTCTCATGGTTCGTTTTGGAGCCAAGTATCCAGTACTATTCATCAAATGTGGCTAAGATCTTTCTAAATGTCCAAAAAAAACTTCTCTAACCTAATTTAGACATTCCACATTGTAATTTTCAAAACACTGCACTTGATGCTACTATTGAGGTTACTATTCACTCCAAGAAAAGTGAAAATAAAATTTGCATTGTAAAATCCTAAACATACACTAACCTAAGCAATTCGTTTATCAAAGTTCAACTTCAAAGTGGTTCGAAATAAACAAAATGCGTTTTTTTGAACAAGCGTTTCTTCCAAAAATTGAAAATGTGTTTATTGCACCATAAAATACTAAATAATCAACTGAGTCTAATAGTGTAAATCATATTGCATTCTGACAATTCTAACTATTTTAAATAAATAAAATTGCCATTTTGGCACTATAGTGAGTGGTAATACTGACTATGTTAACAGATTAAAATCTACGCGATTGGTCGATTTGTGAAAATTTACGAGATTCCTAAAGCTTATAGATGTTCCACCATTAAATTTCTAACAGGTTGTTAAAGTGGAATCCATGTGATGTGTAAGGGTAATGGTGATGTGGCAATCTAAGATTGGTCCAAGTAGTGGCCTGCGTTTTTTATGTAAGGTGATGTGTACAAAGTGACAATGGGATGGTCCCAACTAAAATATGTTCTAGAGGAAGTCTGCCACTACCGAGTGACATTTTTAGGTTGCCGCGTGTGTGCTGCGCGGCGCAAATTTTTTATTTTTTATTATTTTTTCAAAATTAGGAATCCTAAAAGTGAATTATTCTTTTTCCTTTTGATTTAAAAATATTTCGAAAGAGTTTATGAAGTTCCTAAGCTTCATTTCCTCTCTTGCTTTTCCAATCCCATTGGCATTAGAAACTATCGAGTTTTCACAACTGTATCAGACCCCTAAACAAATTTGTGAATTGTTTATTTATTACTTATTATTTTGTACGAATAATTATTTATTTATACACCCACGGTCTTTATTATTTTTTTTTTTCATACAAATTTTTTATATCCTTACATATTTTTCTTAAAAAAAATTACAATATCGTTAATACTTCATTAATCATTTTAAGAAAATCAATAGACTTTCTTTAAGTCTCGGTAGACTAAGATTGTGTTTGGATGTTGAAATGAGTTGAGTTGAGTTGAGATGATAAAATATTGTTAGAATATTATTTTTTAATATTATTATTATTTTAAGATTTGAAAAAATTGAATTGTTTATTATATTTTGTATTGGAATTTAAAAAAATTGTAATGATAAATTGAGATGAGTTGAGAGTATTACTTATTATTTTCTACCACTAACTAATCCCCTACCTCACCTCATTTCTTTTACTAGCGTTGACTGATCACTTAATTATCATTTTTTTATTCATTTAATTTTTATTTTTTAACTCTGACTAACCACGTGGAAGTTATTTTATTATTTTGCTAATATTGACTAACCCCCTAAATTGACCTCATTTTATTTTGTTAAGTTTGAATAATTTAACAAGAGTTGTTTATTATTTTTTACTAATAGTTTTGATTACATTCAAAGAATAATGCGATAGTTGTAGCACAGTTTTAGAGTGTCAATTTCATAGAGATAAATTAAAAGAATAGTAAAAAGAACAAATAAACTAAAAAAATATTAAATAATTAATAGAAAATAAAAATTAATTTTAAATGCAAATTAAAGTGAAGCAAAGTGACTAACGGAAAAAAATACTTAAATTTGACAAACAGTAAAGCGTCAGGAATCCCTTACACAAATATGATATTTTAATTATTCTTAATTCATTAAATAACTCAACTGGGAACTCAATTCTCATAATTCTCAATCGGAAGGTATAGATTTTATAAACCAATATTAAATCAAATGTAACTCTTTGAAAAATCATTCACCACTTTTAAAATTCGTAAATTATTATTACTATTGAGAAAATCCAATGACGACAATATACTCAGGAAGGGATATCGCAACAAAGAATTAAATCAATATAGAAAAATAATTGATCCAAACATAATCAAAGAGTCTATCCATTCAATAGAAAAAGTATAACTGAATCTATAAACAATAAATTTTATGATTATTAGGAGAAGAAAACATCAACAATGAATTGAGAATGATAAAACAAAAGAGTTTTAATAATTGAAAATCAAATACATAAATTAAAAATAAAATAAAAATACCATCTAATGTGCAAGTTCATCCATCATCCTACTTGAGAATTTAGTTACCCATAAATATAATAGACAACATAAATTTCAAGAGAAAAATAAAACAAACAGTGGCCATGGAAATTAATTTCGTCTTCCCCTCTTCAGAACTGAGTTGTCTCCCTTTTATTAACCCTCAATGTCGTACTAATGAAATACTTATATTAGGTAGGAAAGAAACTCAAATGTCTTTCATATTCTCGCATATAAAATCGTCTAAATTTTAGGACTCAGCTTGGCAACCATGTACGTACTTCAGAAGTTTGAATTTGGAAATTTTTATTAGAGAGAACTTTGTAGCCCTTTAAGATAGCTTTTCAACACATCAATACTCGCATCAATCCGAAATTTGAACAGAAAGTTATTATCAAAATACTTAAGTATGTACAGGCTGTGTCTTCTAGCAAATTTTGGACTGACTTTTTCTCTTGATCTAAATTACTCTCAAACCTCATCATTATCCTTATTTGAAGAGTCCTACGCTTGTTGAAAGTTCTTAGGTTTTTACAACGTCTTGCTCATTTGAAAGTCCTTTGAATTTGACTGGATTTGGAGTTGCTCTTTTATAGATTCTGAAATTAAATATAAAAATCTGCTCATAAGTATTCCAAAGTAAATAGAAACTCAATTCAAGAATACATATTAATTCATATTATTTCTATTCACATTTTAGCATTTTAGTCCAATAATAAAATATTTAGAGTACACTTTCATACATTTTAGCATTTTGTTAAGTTTGATTAATTTAACAAGTGTTGTTATTATTTTTTACTAATAGTTTTAATTAATTATTATTTGGCATCATAATTAACTTTTATTGTTATTTTAATGCTTGCTATAATTCTAGCATTAGTTTTCTATTTAATTGATTAATCGAGAATGATCAATATGTGTCGTTTTTTCATTATTTATAAAGTTGCACATGCTCGTACAAATGACTTTGCTTTAAACATGTCTTTATAACAAATTGAGAAAATTATGGATATGGTAATCCTATGAAAAGGTAAGCCGAGGTCATTAGAAGTAGTACAGGGGAGGTGGTGCACTATCAGGTCCTTCTTTCACCGAGTGAAGGTAAGGTTTCTCTTTCTCTAAGTTTCTTTGTAAACCTAGAGGTTTTCATCCTTCGGGACTGTTGTCTGTGAAGGCCAGAGAATGGAAGGGGACATCGCAAAAATGTGTGAGAATCTGAAGCTGACGGAAGAGGAACAGGAGGAAGTGGCGATAAGTGTGGAAGATGTGAGACTCTCCGCAACAAAAAGTAAATACTGCTCTGTAATCTTGGTAGTTGCTGAAAAGGAGGCTAACAGATGTGCGCTTAGGAGTACTTTAACCCGAATGTGGCAGGTTGAGGGCAAAGTTCTATTCAAAGAAATAGGCAGGAATAAGTTCCTGGTGGAGTGTAAACAAATAGAAGATAAGAGGAGGATAATGAAGGGCCGCCCCTGGTCTTTTGACAAGAACTTAGTTTGCATGCAAGATTGTGAAGAATCAAAGTCTTGGATGGAGATGAAGTTTCAAGAAGAGCCCTTCTGGATTCAGTGTCATGACTTGCCTTTCGCAGGTATGAACACTAATACTGGCGTTAATTTATGTAAAGGGGTGGGAGAGGTGCTTATGGTGGATACTGATAGCAGTGGGCTTTGTTGGGGTAGCTTTTTAAGGGTTAAAGTCCTACTAAACATCACTAAACCGTTGGCGAGAGGGAAGTTTATCAGTTTGGAGGAAACCAAGTATTGGATTCCATTCAAATACGAGAGACTCCCAAATTTTTGTTACCAATGTGGATGATACGGGGATGTGTGAGAGCATGGATAGAGGGAAGTCGAGTATGGAGAGCTTCGGACAACAATATGGTCTCTGGTTAAGAGCAAAGCTAAGATCAACCTTGACTGGAAGCAACCAAGATAGGAAAGAACAGGGCAATGGTAGGAGCTCAGGGAGTGACAACAGGAAAGAAGATGACGGTAACCAACCAGGAACAGAGCCACAAGGAAGGGAGGTTCCCGAGGCTGAATATGTGGAAGAGGCTCAGGGTGCATTAAATGCAAAAGGAAGTCCGGGATTGTGCACCAGCAGAAGAGATCATACTGGCTCGAACAGGCAGAATGACCCTGAGAACGTGGAAGGACAGGAAGTGGTTTCCAAGTTGGCAGGGGTAGATACATTTCTAGGAGGACAAGAGCCCGCCTCGGGATCAGAAGAGCAAAACTTCTCGACTTTGAGAGAAGTCCCCATTACTTACTTAGTTAAGCACGTGGAACTTAACACAGAATGTGGACCCATTGTGTTATCTACCAAACAAGCGTCCCCAGAAGACAAAGCACAGACTGATATGAAAGGATCTTCTGTTACAACCCGTGGGAAGAGAAGGGCACGTGATGGACTAGATACGGGGAGTAAGAACATCATGTGTGATATGGACATTGACATAGCAAAGACAGGACAAAAAAGGAAAAAACTACAGGCTCCATCTGGAGGGGTGGGCAAGAAACTTAAACACGGTGTCGATGAAGAAACAAAAGAGGGGCATAGCAAGGCAGTGGCCGCTAAGCAGCACTGCCAATCACCATGAAGTTCTTATGCTGGAACTGCCGAGGGCTTGGGAACCCTAGGACAGTAAATGAACTTCACTTCCTGGTGAAGGAAAGTGGCCCGTCAATAGTTTTTTTGTCTGAGACCAAGAGTAACAGGTTCAAGATAGAGAAGATAAGGAACAAGCTGGGTTTTACTAACAGCTTCACAGTGGATTGCATTGGGAGGAGTGGTGGATTGGCATTACTTTGGAAAGAAGAGGTGGGGGCTCAACTACAATCATATTCTAATAATCACATTTCTGTAAATGTAACTCCTAAGACGAGAGGGCAAACCTGGATGTTTTCTGGTTTCTATGGCCAGCTACAGAAAAGAGGAAAGAAAGCTAGAGACTTTTGAAAATGATGAAACCCGAGGACCACAAGGCATGGATCTGCATGGGGGATTTTAATGAAATATTAAGAAATGAGGAGAAAGTGGGGGCAACTAACAGATCCTTTTCTCAGATGGAAGCTTTCAGAATGGCACTTGATGAATCCGAGTTAAGTGATCTGGGGTACATTGGCTCAAAGTTCACTTGGTGCAACAATAGAGAAGGAAGAGGTTTCAAAAAAGAAAGGCTAGACAGAGTGTTAGCTAATGGTCACTGGCCTATGCATTATTGGAATAATGAAGTACATGTTTTACCTGTGATGAACTCAGATCATACCCCACTACTAGTTCTTTGTGAAAATGAAGAAGGTGATACTAGTAAAAGGGCTAGATTATTCAGGTATGAGGCATGTTGGTCATCGAGACTGGGCAGTAAGGAGTTAATTAAAAATGTCTGGCAGTCTAGCATCAGGGGGGAGAGCTCAGTGGACAGCCTCAAGAATGCTTTGAACAGAAGTAGAAGGAGATTAGTGGCATGGGACAAACATACGGGGGGAAACAAAAGGAACCAAATAAAAGGAAAAAGGATAAGAATCCAAGAAATTATGAGAATAAACCAAGGCGATTTCAATGAGACCATTAAGGAAGTACAAGACGAAGTGAATGTGCTGCTAGAAGAGGAAGAGATAAAATGGAGGCAAAGATCAAAACAAAATTGGCTGAAGGGTGGTGACAAAAATACAAGTTTTTTCCACAAATGTGCTTCCGAGAGAAGGAAAGTTCAGAAGATCTCCAGGATCATTAATGAGGAAGGGGTCTGTGCAACCAATCCAGAAGGGATATGTGAGACTTTCCAAAAGTATTACAAAGACTTATTCAATACTTCAAACCCGAGAGACATTCCTGAAATTCTGAAAGATTTGAACCCAGTGGTGACCCCTGAGATGAATTCCCAACTCACCAAAACATGTACATGGGAAGAGGTTAAACAAGCATTATTTGAGATGAACCCCTTGAGCTCCCCAGGCCCTGACGGATTCTCAGTAGGTTTTTACCAAGATCATTGGGACACAGTAGGTGAGGGGGTTGTCTCGGCTGTAAAAGAAGTCCTTGGAGCTAGCGGGAGGATGAAAGACCTAAATGAGACATACATTGTACTGATTCCCAAGAAAAGAAATCCTACAAAGGTGGTGGAATACCGCCCTATCAGTCTCTGCAACGTAGTGTACAAAGTAGCCTCAAAAGTCTTGGCAAACAGAATGAAGGTTTTCCTGCCAGCATTGATCTCACCTGCGCAGAGTGCTTTTGTTCCTGGTCGATTAATCTCCGATAACATAATAGTAGCCTACAAGGTTATGCACTCCATGAAGCACAGAATGAAAAACAGAAAGGAGAGCTATATGGCAATGAAACTGGACATGAGTAAGGCATACGATCGTATAGAATGGCCTTTCCTGGAAGCTGTCCTCCTTAAGATGGGATTTGAAAAGTTGTGGGTTGATTTAATTATGCAATGTGTGTCCTCAGGCAGGTATTCCTTATTGATTAATGGCACACCTCAGAATTTTTTCTCACCAACGAGAGGTTTGAGACAAGGGGATCCTCTATCCCCTTATCTCTTTATTTTATGCACTGAAGTACTTGGCAAAAACCTGGATGTAGCTGAGAAAAAAGGTTTTATTTCGGGTTTCCCTTTTGCTAGAGGTTCCTTGTTGGTAAATCACCTCTTCTTCGCGGATGATAGTCTGTTATTTTGCAAAGCTAACGCATTGGAGTGGAGTAGAATGCATGGGATTCTTAATTCTTATGAGGTAGCTTCTGGCCAGAGGTTAAACTTGGAGAAATCTTCTATCTACTTCAGCAAAAACACCCCTGCACTTGCTAAACAGGTGATCCTGTCTACAACCAAAATGAAGGAGGCCAGCCATTTTGAGAAGTATCTCGGCCTACCATCTTACGTGGGAAAGAACAAACTCTCCTCTTTTAGACCCATTTTGGATTCCATCAGATCCAGAATTAATAATTGGAAGGTGAAGTTTATATCTAATGCAGGAAAAGAAGTACTTATGAAGTCAATAGTGCAAGCCATTCCATCATACTGCATGAGTATTTTCAAACTTCCCAAGGCTATCATCAAGGCAACTAATTCTCTAATGCAGAAATTCTGGTGGGGTAGTAGAGGAGACAAAACAAAAACCCAATGGTTACCTTGGAAATTGCTAGGGAAGAGCAAAACAGAAGGGGGCCTCGGTTACAGGGAGTTTGATCTTTTCAATCAAGCTCTTTTAGGAAAACAATGTTGGAGACTGATCCAACAAAAGGATTCTCTAGTGGCTCAAGTCTTAAAAGCCAAGTATTTCCATAGAACTGATTTTTTGCATGCAAGAATAGGTAGTTGTCCATCTTATGTCTGGAGAAGTATGATGGAGGCCAGACCAGTTCTTGAAGAGGGTTTGATATGGCGAATTGGGAATGGAAAGGAAGTCAACATGTGGAGGGACAAGTGGATCCAACAACCAACCTCTTACAAGGTCCAGACTCCTCGGGTTGAAGAAATGGCACACTGGACAGTAGACAAATTGATAGATGACCAGACGAAAAGCTGGAACTTGGACCTTCTGAAGAACATGCTCAGTGAGGAAGATATTAGTAATATATCTAAGATTCCTATTAGTTGGAGGGGTACAGCGGACAAACAGGTATGGAGATGCACCAAAGATGGGTTATACACTGTAAGGAGTGCTTACCATCTTCTCAGGGAGATGGATAAACAAGTAAAAGGACAAGCTTCTCAAGGTGTGAACTGCAGAGAGAGCTGGTCTCATATGTGGAAGTTAAAGGTCCCTAATGCAGTTAAAATGTTTTTATGGAGAGCCTGTCACAATTCTCTGCCGACAAATCTTAATCTTAGCAAAAGGAAGATCAAGGATTCAAATCTGTGTCCAGTGTGCAAAAGGGAATCTGAGAGTGTAATTCATGCACTATGGTCATGTGTTGCGGTGCAGGATGTATGGGGAATCTGCTCAAGGAAGCTTTAGAAAATGAAAGTCAGTTTCAACTCTTTCAAGGATTTATTGAATCATCTAGAATCAGAAGTAAGCGAGGAAGATTTCGAATTTTTGCAACCACAGTGTACCAAGTATGGAAGAGAAGGAATGAACTGGTTTTTGAGAAGAAATTTGAGAACCCAGCCAAGCTCATCCATAACAGCTACCAGAAACTGAGAGATTTCAAAGATGCAAATGCAAGCTGTTCATCCAGACATAGTGACAGACCCCAAGCAGCAAAATGGACCCCTCCACAAATGAATGGTTTTAAGGCAAACTGGGATGCGGTTGTTGACAGATCAAGGTGCAAAATAGGCATAGGGGTAGTGGTGAGGAATTGGGAAGGTAAGGTAATAGCTACCATGAGATCTCAAAAGACCTTGTTTCCGGAGGCAAAGCTAGCTGAGGCTTTGGGGGCTCTAAAGGCAGTAATCTTATGCAAACATTTACAGCTCCAAAACCTCATTTTGGAAGGTGACGCACTCAATGTGATTCAAGATATTAACACAGAGAGGAGAGACTGGAGCACAGTAGGTTTGTTGATTCAAGACATTAAAGCAGAACTTAGAGGACTGAATTCTTGATCTTTTCATCATGTACCTAGATCATCAAATGGTATGGCTCATAGTTTAGCAAAGGATGCTGTAAAACTCTCTGAGGAGAGCATCACTTTGGAGGAAGCCCCTCCATGTATCCAATATTTGCTGCAGAAATGAGAAACAAGTTTGGTTATCAAAAAAAAAAAAAAAAAAGTAGTACAGGGCACACAACCCACATCAGAGGAAACCAAGCGTGGTTACAGGATATTGTTAACAGTGAACATTATTAATATGAAATTCCGGGCGAATGTAAGATAAAAATGAAAAATAAGCATGCTAATTGTTTTTGTTATCATTGAGATTTTTTTAATTTATTTGATCATGGCTTATTACACATGCATTCCATTTCTATTCATTATTATATATTGAAAAGTGATAGTTACAGTCGTGAGTATACAAACTCTGCGCAATCACTTTGAAAAAAGTGAATAAATACGGATCCACATGAAAAGAAAATTAATGTTTTAATAGTAGAGCCCATTCTTTTCAAAGCGACTGCACGACACTTATATACTCCACGACTGTACATAGCATTACTCTTATATATTTATCTCTTATTGTCAGCTCTTTGTTATCTACTTGTTATATAATCTGCTCACTTATTCACACTACTGGCACTGAAGTTTCCATTTACGAAATTTTGAAGCTCACATTTTTCCTATTCATTATTATAAGATGTCGCTTTATAGCATAACCACGACTAAGAATTTTTCAAATGTAGTAGTCATCATCATTGTAGATAACCTTTTCACCATAACATACAAATAATTTAAATATCACTCTGGAAGATAGGATTTGAGTCGAGTTTATCATTAGACACATTGATAGAGAGAATGCCACTTATGTTAAAATAGGAAATTTGGTAATGTATTGTTACTATTGTATATATCTTTTTTCTTTTGGAATGTTTAATAATCTTTTCTTACTGTTTTTGCTATGTAAGAAAAAACTACTTTCTATAAATAATGTATTTTCTTTATCTATCATGTCTCTCTTAATCTCTCTTAATGGTAACACTTATTTTCTCTCATGTTTGAAGTTAATCGTTTTAGTAGAAGATTGTAATGTTACTTTTTATTCTATATTTGCTATTCCTCATTGCTTTAATTAGTTATTTAGTTGAAACGGAGAATTTTAAGTGGCTTTCCTGTCAACCACTTGACAAAATTATAACATAAAATCCATCACGCCAATCGATATGACAATAAAGTCCTTGATAGTTATTATCTCCAATCCACTAGCTAATTCTTTATTTTTTTTATTCGCAAAAGAGAAGATAAGAGACGACCAACGTAGTAACTTTTTATAAGCGTGACCTAAGAGTTCCTCCTTATTACAAAATGTTTGGTTTAAGTCATAATTATTGTCTAAATCGCGAGCCCGTCACTGCAGTTGTGCAGCACGCTCAAAAGTATCCGACTGGCCCAAAACCCATCAACATAGCCCAAATATCAAGCTTTATTATCACAAGTGATTTTAACCCCCTCATAAAATACCAGTTCGTACGCAACTGAACTACCACCTTGGTAGTTCCAATCAACTAATTCATGTGTAGCATTTTAAATATCCTCATTTAAATGGTGGATAAACAAGTGACTTAAAACTCAACACTTCCACCGGTGCGATTGATGATAACGAATTAAAGATGAATACCAAATTATTTAATTTCATGTGCGAGAAATAAATGCGGAAGATACCGTGCATTGCTCTGTATATGAGATAGAGAGATCGAAGGTCTGTTTGTACACAACTGAGGTAGACGAGAAAATAATGAAATCCGAACAGGTGACGTGAATGACATATTAAAGACTTCGGAACGGGGAAGATATATGTAACTGGCAAATATCATTTCTCGTATTATATATATAAATATATATATATATATATATATCTTTTAACTCTTAAACCATATGTTTTCTTTTATTTAACTGACAAAATCCCCTTTATTATAAGTATCTTTATCCCCAAAAACATCATTATAAGTTCAAACAACCACAACCGACGCATGCAGTTATGCCAGGCCAGCTACGAACTCACCCTGTGCTGCTTTTGTGTTTTTGATTCACCTTTTACCCCCAATATCAGGCTATCAGCCCCAAAGTTTGAGTTCCTGAACATTACTGCAATAGACCCTTATATTATGCCTGGTAGCTACATCTCATAATTGTGGCCGTGGTCCCGGCCAATTAAGAGTATTGTTATAATTCCCACCAAACTTCTTAAAACTCAATTCCTCTTGAGTACGTACTTCAATGCAAGAAATTAATGAATACGTACCTTCCACCAAATGTTCATTATTTCCATGCAATTTCTGAAACACTGAAGTGACCAAGGGCAATGGCATACATGCATGTCTCATGGTTATTCTTGTTTCACATCCTAGTACTAGTAGCAAAATCCAAAGCCAAAGTTCCGGCAATTATAGTGTTTGGAGACTCATCTGTGGATGCAGGCAACAACAACCAGATTCCGACAATTGCAAGGAGCAATTTCAACCCTTATGGTCGTGATTTCCCCGGTGGCCGCCCGACCGGACGGTTCTCTAATGGTCGCATTCCTCCTGACTTTATCTCCGAGGCTTTCGGCCTCAAGCCAGTAATACCAGCCTACTTGGATCCAATGTATAACATCTCAGATTTTGCTACTGGTGTTTGCTTTGCCTCTGCTGGAACTGGCTTTGACAATGCCACTTCTGATGTGCTGGTAAAAGTAGTATCAATGTCCACTTTCTTATGCATACATATTCTCAATACCATATTTATGGAGCCTGAATGCTGGATCAATATACCCTCAATCCAATAAACGTACACTTATGCAATTTCAGGTACTCTAATATGTAAAATTATGTGGTAAATAAAGAAAAATAGTTCTATGCATGTTTCAGGGAGTGATACCTTTATGGAGAGAAGTGGAGTTATACAAGGACTACCAGAAGAATTTGAAAGACTATGTTGGAGAATGGAAGGCAAACGAAATACTGCGCGAGGCTTTATACTTGATTAGTGTGGGAACAAACGATTTCCTGGAGAACTATTACGCACTCCCTAATCGACAATCCCAGTTCACCATCAAACAGTACGAGGATTTCCTCATCATACTTGCAAGGAATTTCATTCAGAAACTGTATGAACTAGGAGCTCGGAAGATGTCCTTAACTGGGGTTCCTCCAATGGGATGTTTGCCATTGCAGAGGACCACAAATATTATGGATAATCATGGTTGCGTGGAGAGATACAACAACTTGGCCGTGGAATTTAATGGGAAATTGAAGGGTTTGGTGGCAATGCTGAACAAGGAGTTTCCTGGGCTTAAACTGGTTTTTGCAGACGCATTTAACATTTTTATGCAAATTATTACCAGGCCCTCTACCTATGGTAAGTTAATCTGCACATATATTTCTTTCCTTCTTTACTTTGGATAGATATTTCCTTCATTCTCTTTCTTTTTATTAAATTATTTCCAGCCTTCAGAATTCGTAACCGTTCATGAACAAACTAGAAAGTCCGGCTTAGGGTCCATTTAGATAGTGAGATTATTAGTTGAAATTAGATAAGATGAGATGATCATCTCACCTTTGTATCCAAACCAGGGCTTGGCCTGCACAATATAGTAGCTAGGTAACCCCTTAGAAACTTACAAAAGTTAGTACATTTACTTGTGATAGATAGATTAAGTATAAAATATACTATAGCTTGCGCGGCCGTAGAGCTAACTAGGGAGGATTATTATCAACCGTTTAGCTAGCTATGCCACTTCAACCAGAAAACTATGGCATTTTTAGAAATAAAAAGGAGAAAAACAAAACACAAAAAAAGTAAGGAAACGAAACGGGTTCTAATGGTTTTGGTTGGCAGGATTCGAGGTTGTAGGAGTGGGGTGCTGCGGCACTGGGACATTTGAGATGAGCTACCTCTGCGATCCACGAAGTCCATTTACATGCACAGATGCAAATAAATATGTGTTCTGGGATGCCTTCCATCCTTCTGAGAAAACAAGTCAGATAATCTCCCATCATTTATTTAAAATGTTTCTGGCCAAGTTCCTTTGATGTCTACTTCTCATGTTACATACAATATATTGGCATCTGATCCCCTGTCAATTGAATGGAATTTCAGCTTAGGTCGCCCGGCCTCAGTCTCTCACTTTTTTCTTTTTTCTTTTTTCCTTTATTCTCTTTTGAATAATGATATACATACAATATTTTTTATAGTTATTTTTACAACTTTATATTTTAAATATTGGAGGACGATTGTATAAAATTTAGAATTGAAATAAAAGAAAAGTTAAATATTTTTAATGAAGTGAGACACTATTATATATATTGATTGATAGTAAAGAAACTTATATAAATATAATTATTCCTTTTTTTGTTGCAAACTCTCGCAATTTTGCAACTTAAAAGAATATATATTTCAGAGATTTGGTGGAAAATAATGAAGATTGTGGTTACAAGCTAATCTAGTTATAGCGAAAATGATTATTTCTTCTCAAAATGAGTCTGTTTTTGTTACAAATAGTCGTTATCGTCATAAATACTTATTTTTTCTGTAGTGTATAATTAAATTCGTGCAATATCTTGGTATTATAAAATTGAAGTAGTCTCTTATCACTTTGCTTTACGACATGAATAATATATAGTACGAATGATCAATCTAAAGAACTATATATGGAATTACAAGCAAAGAGAACACGTAGAGCGAAAGAACCATCTCATCAGAGATATAGTCACAAATCCTTTAGTCAAGACTCTATCACAAAAGACTTTTGAGTTTCACTTGGATGAAATGAGAGTCAGATGTATGTCAAATGGGCTTTAGGCCGCATGTGGGAGAATTTCGGATTAATGCCCTAATAATCTAATCTGAGTAACATTTTGTAGAATATTTTATTAACAACGTTACATGAACATCGAGCATTGCATTAATTAGTCCATAGGTTATATTGTATAAAAGTTATATATAACTTACAATATTCCTTATAAATTATAGATTTATTTTTGGAAGAGTAGTACACCCAAATTTTTTATGAAAATCCCTCGGTACTTGTAGCAGGTTACATTCTAACATCTCGGGTTACAATGTTTATTAAAGCCTAATATCTGTTTAAATTCATAAAGTATTTTATTTCATTTCATATAATCATTATAATTTTTTTAAATTCAACACAAAATATAATAAACAATTCAACTTTTTCAAATCTCAATTTAACTTTTTTAAATTTCAAAATGATAATAATATTAAAAAATAATATTTTATTTTATTTTTATTTTTATCTAAAATCATCTCATTTCATTTCTGAATCAAACCAACATCCTAGTCCTCTTCCTCTTTGACAACAGCTTCTATCTATTTTACATAAGGTTAGGATTTGTCCCCATTCTGAAATGAGAAAAGAAATTAACAACATAAATATTTTGGAATCCCGAATTCAGGATTTAAAAGTGTCCTAAATGATATAATTTTTTTTATTTAATTATTAAGAAAATATTTTTTAATAATATTATAAATTTTTTATTTTTTTAAATATTTATAATGATTAAAAATATATATAAATAAAATAAAAATAAAAAAATAAAATGAATTATTCCATAAAGTGATTCAAACTGCTTCTTCGATAGCCGTAACAGAAACTCTAACAACAAAGTCCCATCCTGCATCCCTGACAGCCCCTCCTCCACCACAGTTACTTGGGCTACTCAGACTACACTCATCAATGTTTAGTTCAACAAAATCTAAAGTTAGTCGGAAAAATTGTAGGGCCAAGCGTAATGCCCAATTAAGGGAAATAAAACAGTTGTGAATACAAAAATTAAAAATACAAATGAATATAAGAGAATGAGAGGATTGAAGAAAACATTTTTATAGAAAATTCTTTTTAACTTAAGAATTTATAATAATAATAATAATAATAATAACTTTTGAAAAAAAAATGGGCCAATGTGGCAGCCACATAGCTGTAACCTAGCAACTGGAAGGCTAGAAAGCCATCTAGGATCTCCCCTCTAGCTAGGATTTGGTGGAAAAAAGGGAGTGCAGCCATCTGGGATTCCACTAAATAGCTAGCGGCAACTAGTTATTTTTCACAACCGTACTTGCTACAAGTAACCATTTGAGACGAGTACATGTCATCAAAATTATTTTTTTTTTTCTCGCGATTCATAACTAAATCCAAACGACATTTTTCATGGTGCGACACAATCAAACCCCCTTTAAGATTTGATAGAGATTGAAGTGTTAATACATACAATATAAAATTACATATCCTTCATACATGATAATTAATATGCAATACACTTAACATATTACTAACAGTATTCAATAATCTAATGGTTTGATCAATTTATTATGATACCAAAACAATTGTATTCATTCCAAAAGTAATAATTCCGATTATCCATGCAAAAGTTAGGATCCCAAAACTATGACCCTTCATATCCATTAAAACATTGTTTCAAAACATAAACTCGTTCATTTGTCCTTCTTCTCTAATATCTTGTGAATGTCCTCAAAAAGTTTCAAGACATCGCATATGAACTTTTTGGCTACTTCGAGCCAATCCACCAGCGAAGGCTCCTCAGAACTCTCAAGACTCTTATGGCTCTCTTTAAGTATTGAGGGCTCTTTGCGCTTACGCTTCCCCATCCTACTCATTATCTTATGGTCATATCACAACTTCTACCATTCTGGTGAGAATGGTAGTAGAAACTACCAGAATGAGATTTTAAGAAATTTCAATAATTTATGCCAAAAACATATACAGAGATAACATAAACATGCATAAGGTAAACATGAATATGGATGAATGAGCATTGTAACAACCCGCTAAAAATTCAATAGTGGAATTTCTATAGGTTTTAGGAATCTCGTGAAAATTCTGTAATTTTTCATGAATCAACCAATCACGTAGGTTTTAGTCTATTAGTATCTTAAGTGTTACCGCGCATTATGGTGCCAGAAGCACAATTTTATTTTTGTGAGATAGTTAAGAGTGTCAGAATGTGATATGGTGTCCTTTTGTTACCACGGTATTCCTCCACTACAAGTGAGGGTTTATTAATAAAATTGGGACAGAGCTGCTATGTGGGTGGCTACCGGCTCTTCGTAAAAAATAAAAAATATTAAAAAAAAATAGGATTTTATAGCGCAATAATCTTATTTTCAGATTTCGAAGGAAATGCTTGTTCGAAAATGTGGCGCCATTGACCCCCACGTGCAAACTGACGGGAGTCGCGACGCCGGGGTGCTGGCCGCTTAGGTCACACACCACAAGCATAGTGTGAAAGTGTGTGCTGGCATACAATAAATAAATGTGTAGTCATAAATGCAACGAAAAAATAAAAAGGTCAATCTCAACTGCTAATAATACCAGAAATTCAAATTACAATCCCAACAAAAAAAATCCATAAGCCACCAATATCCCAATCCCCGACATAAAATTTATACAATCCTTTGACTAAATAAAAGGAAAACAACAAACAATGCTACATAAGGGGAAAGGTATCCAAGTCTTCACTCCTCAGGTGGAACCGATCCTTCGACCTTATAACCGTCCTTTGCATCAAAATTTACGATTCCACAAAGCGGAACTGCAGGTGAGGACACCATAATGAGATTTCGCAATCTCAGCAAGTAAAGCCAATAGAATGACACTCAAAAATACAAATACGGAAAAAGTGGACATATCACAGCATTTGAGGGAAAAAAAAACAATGAGATTTACCAAAATTCCACAAAGCCAATATCGTTCTCAACAATTTATAGACAACCCATGAACGCCAAAAATTCACATTTCCATTTTAAAAGCATCTATTTAATTACGCATGCACCATGGTCTCGCCTATAGATCATGCACACACCCAGGCTCCCTTTGTCACAACATGGGTAACGACCGTGCGTATGACTTTGTAACGAGCGATGCCCAGCTCTGCACTTGGCACATATGTGACCAAGCATCCTCTAATCTCCGCCAGTAGAGAGGCTACGGAGTCAGCAAGAGAGTATTACCATCTCGTCTGAGCCCATTATTGCCCAGCGACAACTCAGGGACGTC
This sequence comes from Juglans regia, assembly GCF_001411555.2. Taxonomy (NCBI): domain Eukaryota; kingdom Viridiplantae; phylum Streptophyta; class Magnoliopsida; order Fagales; family Juglandaceae; genus Juglans; species Juglans regia. The sequence continues at coordinate 21,563,541 of NC_049910.1, read as the reverse complement.
ACTCAGTTTTACATGCTCCCAAGCAACCAAAGGAGCTCCTACGAGATAATGTCTCATATTGGCCTAGGATCGCGATTCACATAAAGTCCATACAATCATTTTAGTTACGCACGCACCATGGTCTCCCCTAGGGACCATCCGCACACCTTGGCTCCCTTCGTCATCGTCACACCACAAGTAACGACCGTGCGTATGACTTCGTAACGAGCGATGCTCAGCTCTACACCTGGCACATACGTGACAACCTCTAACCTCTGCCAACAAAGAGGTCACGGAGTCGGCACAAGAGCATTACAGTCTCTCGTTCGAGCCCATTGTCTCCTGGCCACAACCCAAGGGATGTCACTCAATTTTACATATTCCCGAGTGACCAAAGGAGCTCTGCCCCATCTCAGCTTGGGGTCGTGATACGCACCCACCCACAAACTACATTTTTAATAAACGACACTAAAGACACAGTTTTTCCAGTTTCAAAGCACAACCAGGGAAGATAGCACAATTAATAAATTAATCACTGTACAGACATAGATCATAGCACAGTTAATACAATCAAGATAATTAACAATAATAATAATGCAGATGCGTGAACAGGCAAATATTGGATGACATGGCAATAATACATCAACCAATGGTCGAACAACACACAGACTCACATATTCACAAATCACAACTACAAGTGATTCCCAACGCTTCACCCGACCCTCAGCCAACAGTTCATCACCAACTACAGTTATTATCCCAATGCTCCATAGGCCCTTGGCCACTTAACCAATCACAACCTGTAACACCCGGGCGCAACAAGAAATTCACATCTGAATTTATATATATATATATATATATATATATATATGGATGAAAAGTCCACTTGAGTTTTAACGAGTAGTTTTGAGAATAGATTACGAGCCCTAAAAATTTACTTCGGCGATTTATGAGGTTTTACTGAGATTGTTAATTAGGTTAAATTCAGCTAATATTTTATGGACCAAACATGATTTATTTTATTTGGTTTTCGGCCCGACAAGTTATGTAATGAGTTAGGCTAATCGAAAAATGAGTTGAGGCCAGTGGTATTTAGAATATTTTCGACCGATGGAAATACGAATAAGCTATGAAGATGCTTTGGACTGCTTTAGCTTGTCAAAACCAAGTTTTGTTAAGCCACATGCCACGCACGTTTCCTTTCTATTTCTTTTCTTAGGATTTCAACCATCTTTTTAGTCATCACCTCACGCGTGTAGAATCTCCCTCAACTAGGGTTACTCTTGTCGTTAGTTTTCTCCACGGCTTGCACGTTCCTATCCCCACGATATTCACAGCAACAGCGAGATTTACATTCACGATTATGCAATTTTTCTCCCTCTCTTTTCCTCTAGGGTTTTTCTTTTAATCACCTATAAATATGCATGTTTTCCCCCCATGCATTGGAGAAACCACCACTACCGTAAACCACAGACCCACGTTATCGTGACCTAAAGCCTCCCGCCACTGCATCTGGACGGACCGAGAGAAAAGGGAGCAAAGCCACAGTTCACTACACGCAGCAGTCCACTGCCTAGCCCCACAAAGAAACTGCAACCACCACGTTATCTCTGTTTCCACCCCAAAACTACTAGCCTCCATCTCGTGTAACCACCCTCTCCCCACCGCGAACCACCCCAGCACACATAGGTTCTCCTCCCACGGTTCTCGTGAACCAACCACTCTCCACGCACGTTCAACGACTTTTAGCCACCACACCACAACCTCCTCCCTCTGATCAGCCACCTTGCAACGAAAACATCCTCCACAAAGTTGCCCACGCCTCCATACGCAGCCACCGAAAGGAAAATCTGGACTGTTGTGCTCTGTTTTTGCACACCCGAAACAGAAGAAATGTTCCTCCCACCTTGAACCACAGCGCCCACCCACCACTGAGAGCTCCATCACGTTGAGGCCCCACAAAAACCACTATCGTCGCTCCTTTTCCGCCGCGTACCTAGCAGTAAGCCACCGACAGCACCTCCATGTCACTTTCTCTCGGCTTACTCCCTATCTCCCTCACGTTTTATTCTCTCACCGTGTGCTTCTCTCGTTCATCACTCTCTCTCCCTCTCTATCATTTCCAACTGCCTAGGCACCGCCCTCACCACCTTTGGCCTCAGCCAGCTCCCTGCGCCGTCACACGTTCCCTTCTTGGTGAGCCCCTACCATGCAAAGCTAATTTCACGCATGTTATATATGTTTTCAAAAAACAAAATGCCTAACTATACCTTACCGAATAGTTAGTCTATTAATTAAATGAAGTTACATTAGTACCCTTTATTATGTATTAATGTGCTTTTAAACTTGTATTATGTAGTACTCTCTAATTTATTTATGTTTTAGAGAAATCTTTTAAGTAAATTAATTTGGTATTAAGCAAAGTTTTCTTTCAAAAAGTAAACAATAATTTTTTATTTTATTATTATGATCTAGCTTACTATATCGTTGCTGTATAATTTAAAATATTTTGGTATAATTATATTATCTATTATCAGATTTTATAATTACACTTCAAGAGTAAATAGGTCAAACTTTTAAATATTTTAGTTGAAGTTATTAAATGGGCATTGATGATTTTAGAAAGTGACGATATATTTTGAGGTTAAGAGAATTTTAGGTTTTGAGAAATTAAAATGAGTTATTTTAGTATTTCAGGTTTAAGTATCGAAACACGTGTTCAAATAGAAATTTATGAAAATTACGTGATTATTTTATAGGTGACGGGTAATATTCGTTCAGCAATGTTGTGAGAAAATTCTGAAAGGCTAAAAAGTCCAGGTAAGTGAGGTTCCTATGCTAGATTTTGCATAAAAAGAAAATGAACTGAGGTTGATTTATGAAAATGTGCATGATATATTTATTTTTGAAAAGAAACGTGAAAATAACCTCAGTTATTTGCTCTGCATTACTCATGAGATCCGTAAGAAAGAAAAGAGTATTTTTGTCATGACTGGTGTAGACATGAGCTAGTTTTTGTGCATTCTATTTTTTATCTGAAAAAGAGTGACTATGATTCTTTCTTTTTGAAAGTTTTGTCTTGATGAAATAAAGATGTTCTGATGCATGAGATCTAAAAGTTTGATGTGAATAAATGAAGATGTTTTGATCTTGTTTATTTAGAACATGTGGAATTATCTGAAACTGTTCAGTATTTGGTTTTTAATATGATGTGGCATCTTAAAATCTTGGCATGAGATTCTGATGGTTCTGTTATGTTCTGATAAGGCCCAACCATGGGTTATACTAGTGGATACAGCCCTTCCACGAGTTATAATTGTGGTTTATAACCCTATCACGGGGGGTTAAACATGATATACAGCCCAACCACTGGTTATAATAGTGGATACGGCCCTTCCACAAGTTATAATGGTGGTTTATAAACCTACCACAGGGGTTAAACATGGTATTTATTCCGATGTAATGTTCTGATTGATGAAGATGAGGTCTCAGATTTTGATATGTCAAAGGATTTTTGAATAATAATGTTTTCTGAAAGTTTCGCTCTAATATTTTTTGTAACATGTTAATTTTGCATTCTGAAAGTAAATGTTTCTGATTCTATATTTTGAAAGTAAATATTTTGTTCTCCAGTCTGAATTCTGAAAATGTTCATGTTTACATACTAGTATATGTTCTCTACTTACTAAGTTGTTGATAACTCACCCCTTATCTCCAAACGTTTTTCAGATAATTTTGATGATTCAACTGGAGCACAAGAGTAGAAAGTTTTAGTAAGGTGTGATGATCATATAGGAATAAGTGTCAGAGGGTACAAGTACTTATTTGAGAGTCATAGTTAGTAAATTGATTATTTTTAGATATTTTAACGTGTTGGGTTAAGGATTTTTTTAGTCTTTGGAGAGTTTTTAATTTATATTATTGAAAATTTCTTTGTTGTCCCTTTAAAGGAACATGAATATTTTGGTTGAGCAAATGAATTAATATTTTATGGAGTCTTCTAAATTTTATAGTTGTGATACTGGAGATAATCTTAGGTAATATGAGCTAACTCTCCGGACCTCCGGGAACGGGGTCTTACACAACTAGACTGCAATAAAATACAATTTTCCAATGTAAGTATTCTAAGGGTTAGTCTAGAGTTTTACTTACAACGAGGAAGGTAACTTTCTGGATGATCGAGCGTGATGGTTTACGGTGTCCCGCGATTGAACAAGTGTGCGCGTTGCTATGCAAACGGACATGGACGGTTAGATTAAATCTGAACGTAGTTTGAAAATTAAAACACAAAACAAGGGGCAAAAGGCTTACTGAGGTGTTGCAAAGACTGGCGGAGCAGCGGCGAAGTAAGGTCACAGAGATGGAACTAGCGGGACAGAGAACTACAGGTGGGATTTCTCTCAAAGAGGGGGCAAATCTGGAGTGCTAGTGGGTGGAGAAAGTGATTCTCGATGTGGAGGGTGACGGAGCACGGCAGGGCAGTGGCCAAACTGGACCTTAGCTCATGAGTAGGGCTATTTCGAAGGAAAAAGATGACGGGAGTGGGAAGGGGAAGGCCAAGGGTGGTTGTACGACCACTGAAACGCCGCTGACGGCGGTTGCTCACGGCGGCGCTGGGTTGAAAGGTTCCTAAGGCTACGGGAAGGGGGATTCGAGGGAGAGGAAGATGGTGGTGATGTGCTTGAGAGACGGAGAGAAAGCTTTTGAGATGATTTCGAAGGGGAGAGCTCGGCCTATTTATAGGCCAAGAGACCCACCCGTGACAACACCCACATTCGACAGCCATTGGGCATGCTAGGCGGTGCACAAGTCATGGGGGAGGAGTTGGTGACGCTCAAACACATGCGTGTGTGATTCGGGGTAGCCAACGGTGTTCACAAAGCCGAGAGGTTCACGAGGTGGGCAACGATAGAGGCTCGAATTGGGGGAAGGGGAGGTTGTGGCTGACCAAGACAAGGGATTGCTACTCAACAGACGTGTGGCTAAGCTAGACCAGCGGCAGCAGGTGGCACACAAAAGCATGACAAAACCCATGAAAAAATGACAGAGTGGAGCGCAAGGACTAGGGGTTACGGCAGCGATCAGAGGCAACGTGAGGCACGACCACATGGTGCAGTGGTGGTGGCAATGGGGGCAGTGATGCAGCTCATGGGTGGCAGCAAGGAGAAGAAAAGAAAGGAAAAAAAATGAAGAGGGGAGGGGAGGGGTGTAACGCCCGTCCTTGTCGTGGGACTTTTTTTTTCTTTTTACAAAATATTTTTATAAAGGGCGACGGGAATTACCGTCCGATTTAAAACTTTTCACTTGCATACCCAGGGTGCGAGACTTCACGTTTACAAATTAAAATGTGCTTTGACGATAAAAGAAGTTTATAGCGAAAAACATAAATCTTGAAATAAAAATGTCTCTTGTACATTTACAACTCATGCCTAGACTTCCGTGCTCTTCCCCATGGGCCATGTCCGTCCTGATCATGCAGTTCCTGGGGGGAGGGACATGCATAAAAACTAAAATGAGTCGAAGACTCGTAAGCATTACTTCATACAATTAAAATATAACAATATAGGTTTTCATTCATGCATTCTATATTCATACATACTATTACGTGCATGCATACGTGTCATACGTGCGTTCATTTGAAAACTTCACTGGACGGGATTTTTCTCTTTTAAGCATGGGCATCCTTTTCGTAAAATGTTTCTCCCGTCAGTGCCTTCATTTCTTCAAGAATTCGTGCATGCTTACGTGCATATGTGCGTTCTTTTGAAAACTTCACTTGACGGGGTTTTTCCTTTCAAAAGGCTTTCCTTTCTTTAAAACGTGTCCCCCGTCAGTGCCTTCATTTCTTAAAAGTTCGTGCATTCGTGCGTTCGTACATGCATGCATACATCCATTCGTTCTTATCACTTTCATAGGCCAGTACACACTGTTACGCCCCGTGTGTTGGGGTTAGCAGTCTTCCTTTGGACCCGGATTCCGCCCATGGCCACGGGTTGGGAATCCCTTTCATAGGGGGCAGTGGGTGCACTTCCAATACTAATTACCCGGCATTGCAATCTGCCCATTCATTGGTACCCTTTTCATTCATTCATGTGGACGTTACGTATCTTCATACATTTCATGCTTTCATGTCTTTCTTTACTTTTCATTCATTCGTTCATGTCAGCGAGAAAGAGCTGGAGCTTTCATTCAGTTCATTCTTTCATTTAACATTCGTTTTCATGAGAAAGCATTTCTTTTCATGAGATAAACATCGTTTGGGGCGTAAGCCCAAAAATGGTCTTTTCCTTTTTCAGTCCATTTCAATTCTATCATTTCTTTAACAGTTCATTCGTGAAAACGTCATTCAAGAACATACATGGGCTTAAATATCAGCTTTCATGGCATCCATAAGCGTAACCTTGAACATCGTCAATCATGGTATCCACGAGCATCACCTCGTAGCGCACATGAAAGCGTCAGTTCGTAGGATCCATAAAAGCATCCGTTGTTATGTCTTTCATGCATTTTCATCAGTTTATGGATTTTCTTAGAAAATGCATACAATAGATACAGCGTATAGTCATCCATTCACATGCATACAATTAATACTTTGGTTGCATAAATAGGGGCTGCCAAGGAGGGGCCGTACATACCTATACCTTTGAACAATTAGCATTTTCTTTCGTAAAGCATCTTTCGTTTCTTTTCGTAAGCATCTTAAAGGAAAAGCGTTTCTTGTATCTTGGAAAACTCTAGAAGAGTATGAACGTAACACTTACCTGGACTCCATGCTACTTGTATGTCATGCAGTCCATTCATGTGCTTATCAGATGGCAACCAACATGCATACACATATCTTAGCGTCATTCTCTATCTAATGCATAAGCAACTTGAACTATAAATAGAGCTACGCTATACTTGGAACATTCTCCTTCTATCATGTGCACTTACGTGCCCTTTACTATGCTAAACCCTTCGGGGACCACTTACGGTTACCACATCTTCCAACTCAAAGTCTTGCCTCGAGTGCTCATCCACTAAAGTGAACCCATGATTCACCTTAGGATTAAGACACTAAGACATTTGTCTTACTCTTCTTACAACCACATTCCGACGCATGATTCCGACCGATGGAATCACGCATCTCAATCCTAGATAATACGCCCGTCACTATCTTCATGTACCTCAGCCCATACTAATCCTCATTCCCATCCATACAAGCCACACGGCTCTAAGCCAACTATGAGGCTTAAGCACCATGCAACTATGCTCATGACAGATTACCCATTACATATGGTGAATCCGTCCGACACATGTGTCTACCCAGATTACACATGTACCTTACCCCTTCACCACCTAAGATCAACATATGACACGTTGATCACCTACTTGTATAAACAAGCACCATACTCCGATATCAAACTTCTCTTAACCTGGCTAGCATGACTCTTCACACTACCCATCCCTTTTGACAGTTCATCCCAACACTTAACATGATAAGACCCCATTCACAACTACGCTTTATGTCACGTCATATGCCTCGAGATTGCTCCAAAGCTACACTGTGACCTTGTCGCGTTACCCAACATTCTACTATGCCAACTCCTAACTCATTACGAGTACGGTTCTTCACGTACTCCTGTCACATCGTGACACCTCATCACGTTCCCGTTACGCCATTCCTACACTCTAACACTTCACCCATCAGAAGCATGACTGCCAATAACCATGTCACTTCATGACGTTGCCCAGTCATGCTTCTGTTGCATACTCTTACACTTGTTCCGCTACTTCGTCCATCGCAAGCACGACTGTCAATAGTCATGTCATTTCGTGACATTCCTCAGTCATGCTTCCGCTGCGCACTCTTATACTTGTTCTGCTACTTCACGCATACTCCTAGCCATAAGTCCATCATGGTGACACTTGCCACCTCAGACTACGAGCTACACCATAACTACTTCGGGACACTGTTCCACAGTTCCCGACACTACCCATCATGTTCCACTTCCATCAATCAAATAACCATCCTTATCTCTACGACACACCACATGGAGTGTCGTGCCACGTGGAGTACACTCCACATATACTCCCTTTACATACGCCACATCACCACAATGGCATACCCGCCATATGATGCATCACTATATCACATGGAGTACACTCCTCGTGTACTCCCTTCACATGCATTACACCACATCACCATTATGACATACCCGCCATATGGTGCATCAGTATACCACATGGAGTACATTCCTCGTGTACCCCCTTTCATACACACTACGCCACATTACCATTATGGCATACCCGTCATATGGTGCATCACTCCACCACATGGAGTACACTCCACGTGTACTCTCTTTACATACGCCACATTACCACTATGGCCAACCTGCCATATGGTGCATCACTCCACCACATGGAGTACACTCCACGTGTACTCCATTTACATACGCCACATTACCACTATGGCGTACCTGCCATATGGAGCATCACTCCACCACATGGAGTACACTCCCTTTACATACGCCACATTACCATTATGGCGTACCTACCATATGGAGCATCGCTCCACCACATGGAGTACACTCCACGTGTACTCTCTTTACACGCACTACTCCACATCACCATTATGGCATATCCGCCATATGGTGCATCACTCCACTCTATGGAGTACACTCCTCGTGTACTCCCTTCACATACCCCATGCTACATCACCATTATGGCATATCACATGGTGCATTACTCCACCATACGGAGTACATTCCACAAGTACTCCCTTCATACACATCACACCACATCACCATTATGGCGTACCCGCCATATGGTGCATCACTCCACCACATGGAGTACACTCCACGTGTACTCCATTCACATGCATTATGCCAAATCACCATTATGGCATATCCGCCACATGGTGCATCATCCCGTCATACGGAGTACATTCCACATGTACTCCCTTCATATACCATACCCCACACAGAGTACACTCAACGTGTACTCTTCCCGTTCCACACTATGCCAGGAGGGTATATTTTACATATACTCTCCTTGTCACAAAGTACACCCCGAGTGTACTATTCCCATTCCATCTGCCACGTCACCAATACAACACATACCACAACACTACACAGCACACTTTCCAATTACGCCCAACACTTCACAGTACACTACACGACACAACACATCTCCATCCAACACAGATATGCCCAACACTTCACTACACAGAATGCCCAACACTTCATCACACAGCACCACATCACCAT
>NC_049910.1:21445299-21554214 GCF_001411555.2 Juglans regia | reverse complement strand
TCTTCTTCATTTCTAGATTTTCTTCAGTAGCATACAATGAAGTTCTCTTTCATTCGGTATTGATCTGGATCGCTAGACCTCTCTGCTCAGCCTCTGCTATCGCGGCCACGTTTACTAACTCTTGATAATTCTTTATTCTTAGGCAAGCTACTTGGCTACGGATCCATGGCTGAAGTCCAACTTGAAACTTTCGTGCTTGCATCCTTTGAGTAGAAATCAAGTGTGGTGCAAACCTTCCAAACACCATAAACTTAGCGGCGTACTGCTCTACTGTCAAATTGCCTTGAGTTAAAGTTGCAAACTCCTGCGCCTTTAGCTGTTTGACAGAATCTGGGAAGAATTTGTTGTCAACTCTTCTTCAAATCTCTCCCAAGACAATGCATCTAAACTTCCTAGTTCCCTAACTAGAAGCTGCCTTTGTGTACCCCACCATAGTCCAGCTTCTCCTTAGAATAGGTATACAACATATAGAACCTTATGGTCCTCAGTACATCCACATATCTCGTATGTCCTTTCGAGATCCATAATCCATTTATCGGCTTTTAGTGGCTCTTCATTACCAGAAATGTTTGGATAACGATGGATCAAGAACTTCTCACACAAACAATCCCTGACTTCGGGTCTAGGTACATGTGCTTGCTGATGTTGTTGTTGTCTAAGCATGTCAGTCAACAAACGTACAACTTCAGCTAATCCTCCATCCATCAGGGGATTCTAATTATCCTAATTTGTGACTCCCTTAGGGTTTTGACGTATCCTACCTCGAGTCATATCACTTCCTAAATCACATGAGTACACGTGTTACAACCACATACTATCTCTTATACTTCAAGAAATTCAAGCCTAATGAAGACTACAATTTCAAGCCTAATTTTTGGTGCATTTCCTAAGGACATGTGGAATTAATCCCAGAGACGTATTGCTCTGATACCACCTTGTGACGCCCCCAAATTCCGCTTGGGATCGGACGGACATTTGAAGTGTCGAGACATGCAACACATGGTTACCTGCCCCCGTTCATGACATATAAGATACAATATTCCTAACATGCATCTAGCATTATGCAAAATTCGCAGCGGATAATTTTTTTCTTTAGCAATACTATGCACCAAACTAAAATATCCCAAATACTTAAAACATACTCCATACTTAACGACATACTAAACAACTAAGATCACAATAATAGTCCATAAGGTTGTGATCAAAAGAGTGTTGGAGATTGAACTCCACCAATACAAGTAGTAATCTGAGGTAACTATTGAAATACCATCTACGTCGCACCGTCGCTTAGTCGGCCGTTTTCAGTTGGTCGATTCCCGGTTCTCCTTCAGATCCTATAACAAAATCTACCATTCGGGGGGAATGGTAGTTGGGACTACCATAGTGAGATTTGATTACAAATCTCAGCAAGTTAACGGAAAACTTCCACACAGGTTAATGATGCATGCATGGCAGGAAAAGCATGAATGCATAATCAAATCATAAGTAATCATAGCATAACTTGACATACAACATAACATAACTGGCATAACTTAAACTGAAACTGAAGCTTAGCATGAACGTGACTTGAAACATAGCATGAACGTGCACTTGAAATATAACATGGACATAAAACATAACATGAACGTGAATATACATAATTTGAACATGAACTTGAGTACGACATAACATAAATGTGAACTTGGAACATAATGTAAATGTGAACATAACATAACATGAACTTGAAACATATTCTTGTCTCATGCGATTACCATGATTGCGTGAACGTAAACTTGAACGTAACATAACGTGAACTTGAAACATGACTTGAACGTGAAATACATGAACTTGAAACTTATTCAATAAGCATGATAAATAAAAGTGACCATATAGGTGCTACACGGGTCCCCATGAGTCCCTGCCGATTACCGCATCATAACACATGTATGTGTACTAGTTGTGAGTGCATTAACATACGTGCTAGTTCACAGGTATTTGCACCTGTTGTGCACACACATATTGTATGTGCCAGTTCACAGGTACCTACACCTGTTGTGGACACATGTACTATACGTATCCCGTGTCATGTATATACACCCACACGAGTACATATAGCATGAAATTGAAATGTGGGTGGCACCATCGAGTGCCTATTGTGCTTTAGTGACTAGTTAATTAGGTCTCATTCGCAGCTCATTGATCTTTACTTTGTCAACCCAAGGAGTTTCACACTAGTTTAGATACTCCAGCTTGAACAAAAGAGTTCCATTATAATATTAACTCATCCTAACACTTAGAGTCGTGATAGACATAAACAGACTTGATATAACTTGAAAGGTTGTTCTCAAGATACACAAGTTCTACTAGAGATGAAACGTGGGATGAAACAAAAGGACAAAAACTCTGACGTAACATAACATGACATGAACGTGAGACGAAAGATATGACGTACAATGAGGCAGAAAACATTTCATAGCATGACATAATATGTAACAGACAATATTTCATAACATGACATAACACATAATAGACAACATTTCGTAACAAGGCATAATATCTCCATTTAGGAAAATGATCATTTTATTCCTAATTAAAGGATTTCACATCCTAACTCTAAAAATGACCAAAATTTACATGAGAAATGTAAATTTTGTCCTAAACTCAAATATCAACTTAGAAAATATTAAAGCCAAACAAAACTATGAAAAACATTATAGGGCCGAAACTTCCAAAGGTCATATCTCTTATTTTTGTTGCAATTAATTTCACCTTCAAAACTCATTATCAAACCGAAATATGATCTTGAGCTTAAAAACATGCTTAAACCATCCAACAAAAATATCCTTCTCATAAACACAAAACGTTTTAGTAAAATATTCAAATTTTTTAACTAAAATACAAACCCTTGAATCTCAAGGCTTGACCTATTTTAAAACATCTCCAAGAACTCCAAAAGTCCAAACTTTCTTCTAACATGTTCATAACATATTCCTAAAAACTAACATGCTTTGAATCAACACATAAAAGTTACCAAAATTCCCAAAATATCATTTGAAGTACTCGGCTACAACACAGTCAAAAACAACAATTTTCTCAGCTTTGCTTTGATCAAACACTTGATTTGTATGTATATGATGAGATCTTCGAAAAAAAACATCATATGGTTTTAAAATGTGTCCTAAAGTAGATCCAAGCATTAAACATAAAATCACATGGCTAAAAATAAACCAAAACATGGATCTAGTTGAAACATAAAACTTTTGATCCAACCGAGTATTCTCATGCATAAAAATTCATATCTTTAAAACTAACACAAAAATCTTCAAAACGACATCATAAAATGAAGATAAAAGGCTTAGGATCATCAAATAAAAATATCAAAACCATTGGAGTAAGACTAAACCACAAAAGATACAAACTTTCTTAAAACAGAAACTGTTTTTCTTCTTCAAGTTTCTAAGTTTCTATATCTGAGAAAATATTTCAAAAAAAGCTTTAATCATGCAACAAATCTTATGCTGCAAATAGTGAGTGGTTTTCAATCAATGAAACTTCCAAGAGAATGGTGGTGGGGAGGTGGCCTTTGGCCATCACTTCATGCACGACGTTGGGGCTATCATGAGCAGTAGATGGTCAGCCTTGAGTGGGTGGAAACTTCTTCAAAAAACTTTGCCAAGGTAGGCAAAATTCATGGGTCTTAATAGGCCTTAAACAAGTGGGCTTCATATGGGGTTTAAAGAGGATTTGGTTAGGGTTTAAGATGCTATCAAGCCTAAATCTAATTTTTCGTAGCACAATCAACTTACCAAGGTTTAAAGGGTTGGATAATGATGTCATAACATGAATTTGAGAAATTAATAGCATGTGGAAATGATTTAATCAAGTGACTAAACACAATGCTATAAATCAGATCTAATAGGGTTTTGAAATCAAGTTTGGGGTTTGAGGTAACCGTTTAAGGTTTCAGTTTCCACCCAGCTTTTGGGGTTTCAATTGGATTCCAATTGTTTATGGTTTCACTAGAGCTGAAACCCTTTCTGGTTTGGCATAATTTGGTTGGTTGGTTGAAATAAAGTTTTTGCTTAGGTGGCATAATCTCACATCTTAATTTCCTTTACAATTTCATCTCATGGTTCCTTTTGGAGCCAAGTATCCAGTACTATTCATCAAGTGTGGCTAAAATCTTTCCAAATGTCCAAAAAAAACTTCTCTAACCTAATTTAGACATTCCACACTGTAATTTTCACAACACTGCACTTAGTACTACTATTGAGGTTACTATTCACTCCAAGAAAAGTGAAAATAAAATTTGCATTGTAAAATCCTAAACATACACACTAACCTAAGCAATTTGTTTATCAAAGTTCAACTTTGAAGTGCCTCGAAATAAATAAAATCCATTTTTTTGAACAAGCATTTCTTCCAAAAATTGAAAATGTGTTTATTACGCCATAAAATACTAAATAATCAACTGAGTCTAATAGCGTAAATCATATTGTATTCCGACAATTCTAACTATCTTAAATAAATAAAATTACCCTTTTGGCACCGTAGTGAGTGATAACACTAACTATGTTGACATATTAAAATCTATGTGATTGGTCGATTCGTGAAAATTTATTAAATTTTCACGAGGTTTCTAAAGCTTATAGATGCTCTACTATTGAATTTCTAGCAGGTTGTTACAGTGGGATCCATGTGATGTGTAAGGTTCATGGTGATGTGGCAATCTAAGATTGGTCTAAGTAGTGGCCTGCCTTATTTATGTAAGGTGATGTGTACAAAGTGACCAATGGGATGGTCCCAACTAAAATATGTTCTAGAGGAAGTCTGCCACTACCGAGTGACATTTTTAGGTTGCCACGTGTGTGCTGCGTGGCGCAAATTTTTATATTTTATTATTTTTTTCAAAATTAGGAATCCTAAAAGTGAATTATTCTTTTTCCTTTTGATTTAAAAATATTTCGAAAGAGTTTATGAAGTTCCTAAGCTTCATTTCCTCTCTTGCTTTTCCAATCCCATTGGCCTAGAAACTATCGAGTTTTCACAACCGTATCAGACCTCTAAACAAATTTGTGATTTGTTTATTTATTACTTATTATTTTGTACGAATAATTATTTATTTATACACCCACGGTCTTCTTTTTTTTTTCATACACTTTTTTTATATCCTGACATATTTTTTTTAAAAAAAATTACAATATCGTTAAAAAATATTTATTTAAGAAAAAGGCTACTTTGCCTCCCCATTTTGCCCACTCAATTTGACCACCGGTCAAAATTTTTTTTTTTTTGTAGTAATTAAGGAGTGTTTTGGAAATGTATTGAGTTATGTTGTTTTTTTATTTTCTAAATATATTTAAATATGTAAAAAAAATGTGAAAAAAAAAAGAAAAAAAAAAAAAAGAATTTACGCTGGGCGGTAAGCCCAGAGGTCAAAATGGGGCGGCATAGTAGCCGCACCCTTTATTTAATCATTAAAAAAAATCAATAGACTTTCTTGAAGTCTCGGTAGACTAAGGGTGTGTTTGGCAAGTGAGTACTCTCACTACGATTCTTTATTTTATTATTACTTTTTACCTACTTTTTTACTATTCATTATTTTTCACCTACTTTTTACTATTATTCAATATTTTATTATTACTTTTTCATTACTTTTTCACTACTATTCACAAACATTCTCAACACTTCTCACTACCCAAACGTACCCTAAGAATTATCCTTTATTTATTACTTATTATTTTCTACCACTAACTAATCCCCTAACCTCACCTCATTTCTTTTACTAGCGTCGACTGATCACTTAATTATCATTTTTTTATTCATTTAATTTTTATTTTTTAACTCTGACTAACCACGTGGCAGTTATTTTATTATTTTGCTAATATTGACTAACCCCCTAAATTGACCTCATTTTATTTTGTTAAGTTTGATTAATCTAACAAGTATTGTTTATTATTTTTTACTAATAGTTTTGATTACGTTCAGAATAACGCGATAGTTGTAGCACAGTTTTAGAGTGTCGATTTCACAGAGAGAGAAATTAAAAGAATAGTAGAAAGAACAAAGAAACTAAAAAAATGGACAACAAAAATTTCAAAAGAAAAATAAAGCAAACTGTAACAGCCCGCTAGAAATTTATTAGTGAAATTTCTATTGACTTTAGGAATCTCGTGAAAATCCCATAAGTTTTTACAAACCGACCAATCGCATAGGTTTTAGTCCATCAACATAGTCAGTGTTATCACTCACTATGGTGCTAGAAATATGAGTTTAATTATTTGAGGTAATTAGAAGTATTAAAATGCGTTATGGTCTACGCCATTAGACTCAGTGGATTATTTAGGATTTTATGGTGTAATAACTTATTTTCATAATTCAAAACGAAACGTCTGTTGAAAATTGTGAAATTATTTTTAGGGGCACTTCAGGGTTGAATTTTGTTAAACGATTTTCACTATAGGTTAATATGAATATTTAGAATTTTTTAGTACTAAGTTTATTATGAATTTTTTTGAGTGAATAGTAACCTCGATAAGCGCATCCAGTGCAGTGTTTTTAAAATCACAGTGTGAAATGTCCAAATTAGGTTGGAGGAGTTTTATTTGGACAATTGGCAAGATCTTAGCCACACATAGTGAATAATATTAGAGACTTGGTACAAAGATGAACCATTAGATGGATTTGTGAAGGAAGTCAAGGTGTGACATCATGTCACCTAAGTAAAATTTTGTTTTATCTGATCAACCAAATTGTGCCAAAACAAAGAAGGTTTCAACCCTAGCAAAATCTTAAATGGTTGGAATCCAATTGAAACCCCAAAAGTTTGTTTGAAACCGAAATCCTAAACGGTTTCCCCTAACCCTAAAGTTGGTCTCCAAACCATTTTTAACCCTATTTCTAGCATTGTGTTTAATCACTTGATTAAATCACTTCTACATACTATTAATTAATCAAATCCTTGTTATGACATCATTATCCAACCTTTTAAACCTTGAAAATTTGATTGGACCAAGAAAAATTAGTTTTGGGCTTGATAGCATCTCAAACCCTAACCAAACCCCCTTTAAACCCCAAATTGAAGTCCACTTGGTGGGGACCACCAAGGCCCACGAAATTGGCCACCTTGGCAAAGCTTCTTGGAGAAGTTTCCTCCCCCACATGGCAGACCATCCACTGTCATTGGCTGCACCCAATAGTGCCTTGATATGAAGGAGAAATCCACCACATCAACCTCCATCTTTCACAACTGCTGCAGGCAGTCTTTACCCCTCACTATTCTCCACTTTATGTCACATAGCCACCTCCAATCAAGGGTCATTCCAGCCCACAACTTCCCCCTACAGAAGTCTAAAGTCGTGCAAGACACACTTCTCTCCATTTTATCACTTCTTTCCTCCATTCTTAGATAGTAACCCAAAAGAGCTCTCTCGGGCTGATTTCTGGGTCTTCTTACGTGGCCATTTATGACCCTTTATAAGTATTTTCGCACGATGATTCCTTCATATAAGTTGTTCGTCTTTGAGTTTAGTTTTCATGGATATCTTATTAGTCTCATTCCATGCTCATTTTATTGGTCAAAAGTATTTTTAACCATAGAAAGGTCATTATGGGCGTGAAACTAGAGAGTATGATAGGTTTTGGAATTTTTCACCAAGCTAATGGACTTATCTTGGTCCTAAACTTTTATGGAGTGTTGTTAGCATGTGTTTATGAATGTTCATTGAGGTTTTCTGGCATGGATAAAGCTTTTGATGATAGATTTCCTTAGAGTTAGAAACTTGAAAATTGGAAGTTAAAAAACAGTTTTTGTTTTGTGAAAGTTGGAATATTTCGGATTTTGATCTTATTCCAAAGGCTTTTATATTTTTATATGATGATCCTAAGCCTCTTATATACATGTTAGGATGTTATTTTGAAGATATTTAGTATTATTTTTAAAGGTATGATTTTTCTGTGCAAAAGGATTTCGGTTAGGCCTAAGATTTGATGTTTTTGGGTTAGATCCATGTCTTATTGAGTTTTGGCCATGTGATTTTACGTTTGATGGTTAGATCTTCTTTAGGACACATTTTTAAACCATGAGATGTTTTAGTTTGAAGATCACATGTGTTTAAGTCATGGATCAAGAGATTGATCAAAGTTAGTGGAGAGAAAAGTTTCTGTTTTTGACTAAGTTTAAAACCAAAAATTCCAAGTGTTGTTTTGTGATTTTTGGTGGCTTTTGTTTGATGTTTTAAAGCATGGTTGATCTTAGGATGATGTTATGAAAATGTTAGAAGTAAGATTTGATTTTTTAGAATTCTTGGAGATGTTTTTATTAAGGTCAAAACTTGTGATTTAAGGGTTTACTTTTTGTTAAAAAGTTTGGGTCTTTTTACAAAAAGTTTGGTGTTGAAGATTAGCTTTTCTTAATGGATATTTTAAGTGTATTTTTTTAAACTTAGGATAGGAAGATCCTTGTTACAAAATTTTGATTTAATCATGTGTTTTGAAGATGGAAAAAATTACAATCAAAATCAAGAGAAATGGTCTATGAATGTTTCGGCTATTGTGAGTTTTCCATAATTGTGATTGGTTTTAAATTGTTCTGAGTTGTTATGTGAATCTAGGACAAAATTTACATGAGGAATGTAAATTTTGGTAATTTTTGGAGTTAAGATGTGAAATCCTTAAGTTATGGGTAAAATAATCATTTTCCCACGCATAGAGGGTAAAATGATAATTTTAATCTAAGTTGTCTCTTTTCACATTTATAATTGTTAGTAATTAAAGTTCTAACTTTTAGAATATCCTCTTACAGTTTCTCGTGTTTTGCGCTTATTCTCGTAGAACGAGACGATCGAGGTAAGTTAGCTTTTAACTTACTATCAGTTTAATGTGTATAAGTGATAAGTAAGGAAACTAAATTGTATGTATGCATGTTATCATATGTGTTATGCCAAGTCATTACATATTTATCTGTTACACAGAATTTATTCTGTCATGAATTATTCATCTGTTACACAAGATATTCTGTCACGTATTCCTATACATTGCAAGTATGTCATGTTAAGTTAAGTATAACATCTGTTACATGTATTTCATGTCACGTAATATTCACTGTCACATGTTACACCATGTTAAGAAATGTTGTCTTTTATATGGTATACCATGTTACGAAATGTTACATGTTACACGTATGTCATATATGAAATGTACTCTGTTATATTTATGTCTTGAAGTATGTCATGTATGTCATCTTACGTTCATGTCACGTTATGCTACGTCAAGACTTTTGTCTTTTATGTCACGTTCATGTTACGTCACGTTACAAAATATCATGTATCCAATTAAGTTATTCATGTCAATCACGACACTAAGCGCTAAGATGGGGTAATATCCTAGTGGAACTCTTTTGTTCACGCTGGAGTGTCTAAATAGGTGTGAAATTTTCTAGGTTAACGAAGTACAGTCAACAGGTTGCGAATGGGGCCTAATTAGCTGGTCAACGGAGCGCGCCAGACCCTAATGCCGATGGTGCCACACATTATGTTACGTGTGTCCACAGCAAGTGTGGCACAAACAAATAAGTCATAGGGCCACAATAACTGTGAAGCATGAAGTATGGGGCCACAACAACTGTGGAGCATACACTACATGAGACACAGCAATTGTGACACGTAGAATACGTGGGGCCACAACAACTGTGGAGTACGTATTAACGCACTCACAGCTGGTATAGAAACCTGTGATGTGATGCGCTAATCGGCATGGACACACGGCTCAAGAGGACCTGTGTAGCACCCATATGGTCACTTTAATGATTAAGTCTATTGAATAAGATTTTAAGTTCATGTATTTCACGTTCAAGTCATGTTTCAAGTTCACGTTATATTATGTTCAACTTTACGTTCACGCAATCAGGTAATCCCATGAGACAAGAATATGTTTTAAGTTCATGTTATGTTATGTTCACGTTTACGTTATGTTCCAAGTTCACATTTATGTTATGTCATGCTTAAGTTCATGTTCAAATTACGCATGTTCACGTTCATGTTATGTTTCAAATCTATGTTATATTTCAAGTTTACGTTCATGCTATGTTTCAAGTCCATGCTATGTTTCAATTCACGTTCATGCTAAGCTTCAGTTTCAGTTTAAGTTATGCCAATTATGTTATGTTGTATGTCAAGTTATGCTATGATTACTTATGATTTGATTATACATTCATACTTTTACTTCCATGCATGCATCATTAACCTATGTGGAAGTTTTCTGTTAACTTGCTGAGATTTGTAATCAAATCTCACTGTGGTAGTCTCAACTACCATTCCCCCCGAATGGTAGATTTTGTTATAGGATCTGAAGGAGAACCGGGAGTCGACCAACTGGAAATGGTCGACTAAGTGACGGTGTGACGTAGATGGTATTACAATAGTTACCTCAGATTACTACTTGTATTTGTGGAGTTCAATCTCCAGCACTCTTTTGATCACAACCTTATAGACTATTATTGTGATTTGAGTTGTTTAGTATGTCGTTAAGTATGGAGTATGTTTTAAGTATTTGAGATATTTTAGTTTGGTACATAGTATTGCTAAAGAAAAAAATTATCTATTGCGAATATTGCATAATGCTAGATGCATGTTAGAAATATTGCATCTTATATGTCATGAACGGGGGCAGGTAACCTTGTGTTGCATGTCTCGATGTTTCAAATGTCCTTCCGATCCCAAACGGAATCTGGGGGCGTCACACAAACAGCGGTTATGGAAATTAATTTCGTCTCCCCTCTTCAGAACTGAGTTGTCTCCCCTTTATTAACCCTCAATTTCGTGCTAATGAAATACTTATATAGGGTAGGAAAGAAACCCTAATGTCTTTCATATTCTCGCATACAAAATCGTCTAAATTTTAGGACTCAACTTGGCAACCACGTACGCACTTCAGAAGTTCGAATTTGGAAATCTTTATTAGAAACAACTTTGTAGCCCTTTAAGATAGCTTTTCAACACATCAATACTCGCATTAATCCGATATTTGAACGGAACGTTATTATCAAAATACTAAAGTATGTACAGGGTATGTCTTCTAGCGAATTTTGGACTGACTTTTTCTCTTAATTACTCTCAAACTCCATCATTATCCTTATTTGAAAAGTCCTACACTCGTTGAAAGTTCTTAGGTTTTTCCAACGTCTTATCCACTTGAAAGTCTTTTGAATTTGATTGGGTTTGGACTTACTCTTTTATATATTCTGAAATTAAATATAAAAATATGCTCAGAAATATTCCAAAGTAAATAGAAACTCAATTCATATTATTTCTATTCACATTTTAACATTTTAGTCTAATAATAAAGTATTTAGAGTACACTTTCATACATTTTAGCATTTTGTTAAGTTTGATTAATTTAACAAGTGTTGTTATTATTTTTTACTAATAGTTTTAATTAATTATTATTTGGCATCATAATTAACTTTTATTATTATTTTAATGCTTGCTATAATTCTAGCATTAGTTTTCTATTTAATTGATTAATCGAGAATGATCAATATGTGTCGTTTTTTCATTATTTATAAAGTTGCACATGCTCGTACAAATGACTTTGCTTTAAACATGTCTTTATAACAAATTGAGAAAATTATGGATATGGTAATCCTATGAAAAGGTAATCCGAGGTCATTAGAAGTAGTACAGGGCACACAACCCACATGAGAGGAAACCAAGCGTGCATGTTACAGGATATTGTTAACATGCAGTGAACATTATTAATATGAAATTCTAGGCGAATGTAAGATAAAAATGAAAAATAAGCATGCTAATTGCTTTTGTTATCATTGAGATTTTCTTTATTTGATCATGGCTTATTACACATGCATTCCATTTCTATTCATTATTATATATTGAGAAATAATAGTTACAGTTATGAGTGTGCAAGTGCTGTGCAATCACTTTAAAAAAAGTGAATAAATACGGGACCCACGTGAAAAGAAAATTAATTTGTTAATAGTAGACTCCACTCTTTTTCAAAACGACTACACGAAACTTATATACTCCACAACTGTACATAGCATTACTCTTATATATTTGTCTCTTATTGTCAGCTCTTTGTTATCTACTTGTTATAATCTGCTCACTTATTCACACTACTGGTACTGAAGTTTCCATTTACGAAATTCTGAAGCTCACATTTTCCTATTCATTATTATAAGATGTCGCTTTATAGCATAACCACGACTAAGAATTTTTCAAATGTAGTAGTCATCATCATTGTAGATAACCTTTTCACTATAACGTACAAATAATTTAAATATCACTCTGGAAGATGGGATTTGAGTCGAGTTTATCATTAGACACATTGATAGAGAGAATGCCACTTACGTTAAAATAGGAAATTTTGTAATGTATTATATATATATATTTTTTCTTTTGGAATGTTTAATAATCTTTTCTTACTGTTTTTGCTATGTAAGAAAAAACTACTTTCTATAAATAATGTATTTTCTTTATCTATCATGTCTCTCTTAATCTCTTTTAATGGTACACTTATTTTCTCTCATGTTTGAAGTTAATCGTTTTAGTAGAAGATTGTAATGTTACTTTTTATTCTATATTTGCTATTCCTCATTGCTTTAATTAGTTATTTAGTTGAAGCGGAGTATTTTAAGTGGCTTTCCTGTCAACCACTTAACAAAAATATAACATAAAATCCATCACGCCAATCGATATGACAATAAAGTCCTTGATAGTTATTATCTCCAATCCACTAATTCTTTATTTTTTTTCTTCGCAAAACAGAAGATAAGAGACGACCAACCTAGTAACCTTTCATAAGCGTGACCATAAGAGTTCTTCCCTATTGCAAAATGTTTGGTTTAAGCATAATTATTGCCCAAATAGCGAGCCCGTCACTGCAGCTGTGCAGCACGCTCACAAGTATCCGGCTGGTCCAAAACCCATCAACATAGCTCAAAGATCAAATTTTACTATCACAAGTAGTTTTAACTTATGTCCTAGCTCAAACTCCTAACCCCCTCATGAAATACCAGTTCATACCAACTGAACTACCACCTTGGTAGTTCCAATTATCTAATTCATGTGTAGCATT
This sequence comes from Juglans regia, assembly GCF_001411555.2. NCBI lineage: Eukaryota > Viridiplantae > Streptophyta > Magnoliopsida > Fagales > Juglandaceae > Juglans > Juglans regia. The sequence goes on along the minus strand of NC_049910.1, from coordinate 21,541,143 downwards.
TTAAATATCCTCATTTAAATGATAAACAAGTGACTTAAAACTCAACACTTCCACCGGTGCGATTGATGATAACGAATTAAAGATGAATACCAAATTATTTAATTTCATGTGCGAGAAATAAATGCGGAAGATACCGTGCATTGCTCTGTATATGAGATAGAGAGATCGAAGGTCTGTTTGCACACAACTGAGGTAGACGAGAAAATAATGAAATCCGAACAGGTGACATGAATGACATATTAAAGACTTCGGAACGGGGAAGATATATGTAACTGGCAAATATCATTTCTCGTATTATATATATATATAAATATATATATATATATATCTTTTAACTCTTAAACCATATGTTTTCTTTTATTTAACTGACAAAATCCCCTTTATTATAAGTATCTTTATCCCCAAAAACATCATTATAAGTTCAAACAACCACAGCCGACGCATGCAGTTATGCCAGGCCAGCTACGAACTCACCCTGTGCTGCTTTTGTGTTTTTGATTCACCTTTTGCCCCCAATATCAGGCTATCAGCCCCAAAGTTTGAGTTTCCTGAACATTACTGCAATAGACCTTTATATTATGCCTGGTAGCTACATCTCATAATTGTGGCCGTGGTCCCGGCCAATTAAAAGTTGTTATAATTCCCACCAAACTTCTTAAAACTCAATTCCTCTTGAGTACGTACTTCAATGCAAGAAATTAATGAATACGTACCTTCCACCAAATGTTCATTATTTCCATGCAATTTCTGAAACACTGAAGTGACCAAGGGCAATGGCATACATGCATGTCTCATGGTTATTCTTGTTTCACATCCTAGTACTAGTAGCAAAATCCAAAGCCAAAGTTCCGGCAATTATAGTGTTTGGAGACTCATCTGTGGATGCAGGCAACAACAACCAGATTCCGACAATTGCAAGGAGCAATTTCAACCCTTATGGTCGTGATTTCCCCGGTGGCCGGCCGACCGGACGGTTCTCTAATGGTCGCATTCCTCCTGACTTTATCTCCGAGGCTTTCGGCCTCAAGCCAGTAATACCAGCCTACTTGGATCCAATGTATAACATCTCAGATTTTGCTACTGGTGTTTGCTTTGCCTCTGCTGGAACTGGCTTTGACAATGCCACTTCTGATGTGCTGGTAAAAGTAGTATCAATGTCCACTTTCTTATGCATACATATTCTCAATACCATATTTATGGAGCCTGAATGCTGGATCAATATACCCTCAATCCAATAAACGTACAATTATGCAATTTCAGGTACTCTAATATGTAAAATTATGTGGTAATTAAAGAAAAATAGTTCTATGCATGTTTCAGGGAGTGATACCTTTATGGAGGGAAGTGGAGTTATACAAGGACTACCAGAAGAATTTGAAAGACTATGTTGGAGAATGGAAGGCAAACGAAATACTGAGCGAGGCTCTATACTTGATTAGTGTGGGAACAAACGATTTCCTGGAGAACTATTACGCACTCCCTAATCGACAATCCCAGTTCACCATCAAACAGTACGAGGATTTCCTCATCATACTTGCAAGGAATTTCATTCAGGAACTGTATGAACTAGGAGCTCGGAAGATGTCCTTAACTGGGGTTCCTCCAATGGGATGTTTGCCATTGCAGAGGACCACAAATATTATGGATAATCATGGTTGCGTGGAGAGATACAACAACTTGGCCGTGGAATTTAATGGGAAATTGAAGGGTTTGGTGGCAATGCTGAACAAGGAGTTTCCTGGGCTTAAACTGGTTTTTGCAGATGCATTTAACATTTTTATGCAAATTATTACCAGGCCCTCTACATATGGTAAGTTAATCTGCACATATATTTCTTTCCTTCTTTACTTTGGATAGATATTTCCATCATTCTCTTTCTTTTTCTTTTTATTAAATAATTTCCAGCCTTCAGAATTCGTAACCGGTCATGAACAAACTCGGAAGTCCGGCTTAGGATCCTTTTAAATAGTGAGATTATTAGTTGAAATTAGATGAGATGAGATGGTCATTTCACCTCTATATCCAAACCAGGGCTTGGCCTGCACAATATAGTAGCTAGGTGGCCTTAGAAACTTACAAAAGTTAGTACATTTACTTGTGATAGATTAAGTATAAAATATACTATAGCTTGCGCGGCCGTAGAGCTAACTAGGGAGGATTATTATCAACCGTTTAGCTTGCTATGCCACTTCAACCAGAAAACTATGGCATTTTTAGAAATAAAAAGGAGAAAAACAAAACACAAAAAAAGTAAGGAAACGAAACGGGTTCTAATGGTTTTGGTTGGCAGGATTCGAGGTTGTAGGAGTGGGGTGCTGCGGCACTGGGACATTTGAGATGAGCTACCTCTGCGATCCACGAAGTCCATTTACATGCACAGATGCAAATAAATATGTGTTCTGGGATGCCTTCCATCCTTCTGAGAAAACAAATCAGATAATCTCCCATCATTTATTTAAAATGTTTCTGGCCAAGTTCCTTTGATGTCTACTTCTCATGTTACATACAATATATTGGCATCTGATCCCCTGTCAATTGAATGGAATTTCAGCTTAGGTCGCCCGGCCTCAGTCTCTCACTTTTTTTTTCATTTTTCCTTTATTCTCTTTTGAATAATGATATATCCATACAATATTTTTTATAGTAATTTTTACAACTTTATATTTTAAATATTGGAGGACGATTGTATAAAATTTAGAATTGAAATAAAAGAAAAGTTAAATATTTTAAATGAAGTGAGACACTATTATATATATTGATTGATAGTAAAGAAACTTATATAAATATAATTATTCCTTTTTTTGTTGCAAACTCTCGCAACTTTGCAACTTAAAAGAATATATATTTCAGAGATTTGGTGGAAAATAATGAAGATTGTGGTTACAAGCTAATCTAGTTATAACGAAAATGATTATTTCCTCTCAAAATGAGTCTGTTTTTGTTACAAATAGTCGTTATCGTCATAAATACTTATTTTTTCTGTAGTGTATAATTAAATTCGTGCAATATCTTGGTATTATAAAATTGAAGTAGTCTCTTATCACTTTGCTTTACGACATGAATAATATATAGTACGAATGATCAATCTAAAGAACTATATATGGAATTACAAGCAAAGAGAACACGTAGAGCGAAAGAACCATCTCATCAGAGATATAGTCACAAATCCTTTAGTCAAGACTCTATCACAAAAGACTTTTGAGTTTCACTTGGATGAAATGAGAGTCAGATGTATGTCAAATGGGCTTTAGGCCGCATGTGGGAGAATTTCGGATTAATGCCCTAATAATCTAATCTGAGTAACATTTTGTAGAATATTTTATTAACAACGTTACATGAACATCGAGCATTGCATTAATTAGTCCATAGGTTATATTGTATAAAAGTTATATATAACTTACAATATTCCTTATAAATTATAGATTTATTTTTGGAAGAGTAGTACACCCTAATTTTTTATGAAAATCCCTCGGTACTTGTAGCAGGTTACATTCTAACATCTCGGGTTACAATGTTTATTAAAGCCTAATATCTGTTTAAATTCATAAAGTATTTTATTTCATTTCATCTAATCATTATAATTTTTTTAAATTCAACACAAAATATAATAAACAATTCAACTTTTTCAAATTTCAATTTAACTTTTTTAAATCTCAAAATGATAATAATATTAAAAAATAATATTTTATTTTATTTTTATTTTTATCTAAAATCATCTCATTTCATTTCTGAATCAAACCAACATCCTAGTCCTCTTCCTCTTTGACAACAGCTTCTATCTATTTTACATAAGGTTAGGATTTGTCCCCATTCTGAAATGAGAAAAGAAATTAACAACATAAATATTTTGGAATCCCGAATTCAGGATTTAAAAGTGTTCTAAATGATATAATTTTTTTTATTTAATTATTAAGAAAATATTTTTTAATAATATTATAAATTTTTTATTTTTTTAAATATTTATAATGATTAAAAATATATATAAATAAAATAAAAATAAAAAAATAAAATGAATTATTCCATAAAGTGATTCAAACTGCTTCTTCGATAGCCGTAACAGAAACTCTAACAACAAAGTCCCATCCTGCATCCCTGACAGCCCCTCCTCCACCACAGTTACTTGGGCTACTCAGACTACACTCATCAATGTTTAGTTCAACAAAATCTAAAGTTAGTCGGAAAAATTGTAGGGCCAAGCGTAATGCCCAATTAGGGGAAATAAAACAGTTGTGAATACAAAAATTAAAAATACAAATGAATATAAGAGAATGAGAGGATTGAAGAAAACATTTTTATAGAAAATTCTTTTTAACTTAAGAATTTATAATAATAATAATAATAATAATAACTTTTGAAAAAAAAATGGGCCAATGTGGCAGCCACATAGCTGTAACCTAGCAACTGGAAAGCTAGAAAGCCATCTAGGATCTCCCCTCTAGCTAGGATTTGGTGGAAAAAAGGGAGTGCAGCCATCTGGGATTCCACTAAATAGCTAGCGGCAACTAGTTATTTTTCACAACCGTACTTGCTACAAGTAACCATTGAGACGAGTACATGTCATCAAAATTATTTTTTTTTTCTCGCGATTCATAACTAAATCCAAACGATATTTTTCATGGTGTGACACAATCAAACCCCCTTTAAGATTTGATAGAGATTGAAGTGTATTAATACATACAATATAAAATTACATATCCTTCATACATGATAATTAATATGCAATACACTTAACATATTACTAACAGTATTCAATAATCGCAGCAGAATAATTAAAGTAGTAATGGTTTGATCAATTTATTATGATACCAAAACAATTGTATTCATTCCAAAAGTAATAATTCCGATTATCCATGCAAAAGTTAGGATCCCAAAACTATGACCCTTCATATCCATTAAAACACTGTTTCAAAACATAAACTCGTTCATTTGTCCTTCTTCTCTAATATCTTGTGAATGTCCTCAAAAAGTTTCAAGACATCGCATATGAACTTTTTGGCTGCTTCGAGCCAATCCACCAGCGAAGGCTCCTCAGAACTCTCAAGACTCTTATGGCTCTCTTTAAGTATTGAGGGCTCTTTGCGCTTACGCTTCCCCATCCTACTCATTATCTTATGGTCATATCACAACTTCTACTATTCTGGTGAGAATGGTAGTAGAAACTACCAGAATGAGATTTTAAGAAATTTCAATAATTTATGCCAAAAACATATACAGAGATAACATAAACATGCATAAGGTAAACATGAATATGGATGAATGAGCATTGTAACAACCCTCTAAAAATTCAATAGTAGAATTTCTATAGGTTTTAGGAATCTCGTGAAAATTCTGTAATTTTTCATGAATCAACCAATCACGTAGGTTTTAGTCTATTAGTATCTTAAGTGTTACCGCGCATTATGGTGCCAGAAGCACAATTTTATTTTTGTGAGATAGTTAAGAGTGTCAAAATGTGATATGGTGTCCTTTTGTTACCACGGTATTCCTCCACTACAAGTGAGGGTTTATTAATAAAATTGGGACAGAGCTGCTATGTGGGTGGCTACCGGCTCTTCGTAAAAAATAAAAAAATATTAAAAAAAATAGGATTTTATGGCGCAATAATCTTATTTTCAGATTTCGAAGGAAATGCTTGTTCGAAAATGTGGCGCCATTGACCCCCACGTGCAAACTGACGGGAGTCGCGACGCCGGGGTGCTGGCCGCTTAGGTCACACACCACAAGCATAGTGTGAAAGTGTGTGCTGGCATACAATAAATAAATGTGTAGTCATAAATGCAACGAAAAAATAAAAAGGTCAATCTCAACTGCTAATAATACCAGAAATTCAAATTACAATCCCAACAAAAAAAATCCATAAGCCACCAATATCCCAATCCCCGACATAAAATTTATACAATCCTTTGACTAAATAAAAGGAAAACAACAAACAATGCTACATAAGGGGAAAGGTATCCAAGTCTTCACTCCTCAGGTGGAACCGATCCTTCGACCTTATAACCGTCCTTTGCATCAAAATTTACGATTCCACAAAGCGGAACTGCAGGTGAGGACACCATAATGAGATTTCGCAATCTCAGCAAGTAAAGCCAATAGAATGACACTCAAAAATACAAATACGGAAAAAGTGGACATATCACAGCATTTGAGGGAAAAAAAAAACAATGAGATTTACCAAAATTCCACAAAGCCAATATCGTTCTCAACAATTTATAGACAACCCATGAACGCCAAAAATTCACATTTCCATTTTAAAAGCATCTATTTAATTACACATGCACCATGGTCTCGCCTATGGATCATGCACACACCCAGGCTCCCTTTGTCACAACATGGGTAACGACCGTGCGTATGACTTCGTAACGAGCAATGCCCAGCTCTGCACTTGGCACATATGTGACCAAGCATCCTCTAATCTCCGCCAGTAGAGAGGCTACGGAGTCAGCAAGAGAGTATTACCATCTCGTCTGAGCCCATTATTGCCCAGCGACAACTCAGGGACGTCACTCAGTTTTACATGCTCCCAAGCAACCAAAGGAGCTCCTACGAGATAATGTCTCATATTGGCCTGGGATCGCGATTCACATAAAGTCCATACAATCATTTTAGTTACGCACGCACCATGGTCTCCCCTAGAGACCATCCGCACACCTTGGCTCCCTTCGTCACACCACGAGTAACGACCGTGCGTATGACTTCGTAACGAGCGATGCTCAGCTCTACACCTGGCACATACGTGACATCCTCTAACCTCTGCCAACAAAGAGATCACGGAGTCGGCACAAGAGCATTACAATCTCTCGTTCGAGCCCATTGTCTCCTGGCCACAACCCAAGGGATGTCACTCAATTTTACATATTCCCGAGTGACCAAAGGAGCTCTGCCCCATCTCAGCTTAGGGTCGTGATACGCACCCACCCACAAACTACATTTTTAATAAACGACACTAAAGACACAGTTTTTCCAGTTTCAAAGCACAACCAGGGAAGATAGCACAATTAATAAATTAATCACTGTACAGACATAGATCATAGCACAGTTAATACAATCAAGATAATTAACAATAATAATAATGCAGATGCGTGAACAGGCAAATATTGGATGACATGGCAATAATACATCAACCAATGGTCGAACAACACACAGACTCACATATTCACAAATCACAACTACAAGTGATTCCCAACGCTTCACCCGACCCTCAGCCAACAGTTCATCACCAACTACAGTTATTATCCCAATGCTCCATAGGCCCTTGGCCACTTAACCAATCACAACCTGTAACACCCGGGCGCAACAAGAAATTCACATCTGAATTTATACATATATATATATATATATGGATGAAAAGTCCACTTGAGTTTTAACGAGTAGTTTTGAGAATAGATTACGAGCCCTAAAAATTTACTTCGGCGATTTATGAGGTTTTACTGAGATTGTTAATTAGGTTAAATTCAGCTAATATTTTATGGACCAAACATGATTTATTTTATTTGGTTTTCGGCCCGACAAGTTATGTAATGAGTTAGGCTAATCGAAAAATGAGTTGAGGCCAGTGGTATTTAGAATATTTTCGACCGATGGAAATACGAATAAGCTATGAAGATGCTTTGGACTGCTTTAGCTTGTCAAAACCAAGTTTTGTTAAGCCACATGCCACGCACGTTTCCTTTCTATTTCTTTTCTTAGGATTTCAACCATCTTTTTAGTCATCATCTCACGCGTGTAGAATCTCCCTCAACTAGGGTTACTCTTGTCGTTAGTTTTCTCCAAGGCTTGCACGTTCCTATCCCCACGATATTCACAGCAACAGCGAGATTTACATTCACGATTATGCAATTTTTCTCCCTCTCTTTTCCTCTAGGGTTTTTCTTTTAATCACCTATAAATATGCATGTTTTCCCCCCATGCATTGGAGAAACCACCACTACCGTAAACCACAGACCCACGTTATCGTGACCTAAAGCCTCCCGCCACTGCATCTGGACGGACCGAGAGAAAAGGGAGCAAAGCCACAGTTCACTACACGCAGCAGTCCACTGCCTAGCCCCACAAAGAAACTGCAACCACCACGTTATCTCTGTTTCCACCCCAAAACTACTAGCCTCCATCTCGTGTAACCACCCTCTCCCCACCGCGAACCACCCCAGCACACATAGGTTCTCCTCCCACGGTTCTCGTGAACCAACCACTCTCCACGCACGTTCAACGACTTTTAGCCACCACACCACAACCTCCTCCCTCTGATCAGCCACCTTGCAACGAAAACATCCTCCACAAAGTTGCCCACGCCTCCATACGCAGCCACCGAAAGGAAAATCTGGACTGTTGTGCTCTGTTTTTGCACACCCGAAACAGAAGAAATGTTCCTCCCACCTTGAACCACAGCGCCCACCCACCACTGAGAGCTCCATCACGTTGAGGCCCCACAAAAACCACTATCGTCGCTCCTTTTCCGCCGCGTACCTAGCAGTAAGCCACCGACAGCACCTCCATGTCACTTTCTCTCGGCTTACTCCCTATCTCCCTCACGTTTTATTCTCTCACCGTGTGCTTCTCTCGTTCATCACTCTCTCTCCCTCTCTATCATTTCCAACTGCCTAGGCACCGCCCTCACCACCTTTGGCCTCAGCCAGCTCCCTGCGCCGTCACACGTTCCCTTCTTGGTGAGCCCCTACCATGCAAAGCTAATTTCACGCATGTTATATATGTTTTCAAAAAACAAAATGCCTAACTATACCTTACCGAATAGTTAGTCTATTAATTAAATGAAGTTACATTAGTACCCTTTATTATGTATTAATGTGCTTTTAAACTTGTATTATGTATTAGTACACTCTAATTTATTTATGTTTTAGAGAAATCTTTTAAGTAAATTAATTTGGTATTAAGCAAAGTTTTCTTTCAAGAAGTAAACAATAATTTTTTATTTTATTATTATGATCTAGCTTACTATATCGTTGCTGTATAATTTAAAATATTTTGGTATAATTATATTATCTATTATCAGATTTTATAATTACACTTCAAGAGTAAATAGGTCAAACTTTTAAATATTTTAGTTGAAGTTATTAAATGGGCATTGATGATTTTAGAAAGTGACGATATATTTTGAGGTTAAGAGAATTTTAGGTTTTGAGAAATTAAAATGAGTTATTTTAGTATTTCAGGTTTAAGTATCGAAACACGTGTTCAAATAGAAATTTATGAAAATTACGTGATTATTTTATAGGTGACGGGTAATATTCGTTCAGCAATGTTGTGAGAAAATTCTGAAAGGCTAAAAAGTCCAGGTAAGTGAGGTTCCTATGCTAGATTTTGCATAAAAAGAAAATGAACTGAGGTTGATTTATGAAAATGTGCATGATATATTTATTTTTGAAAAGAAACGTGAAAATAACCTCAGTTATTTGCTCTGCATTACTCATGAGATCCGTAAGAAAGAAAAGAGTATTTTTGTCATGACTGGTGTAGACATGAGCTAGTTTTTGTGCATTCTATTTTTTATCTGAAAAAGAGTGACTATGATTCTTTCTTTTTGAAAGTTTTGTCTTGATGAAATAAAGATGTTCTGATGCATGAGATCTAAAAGTTTGATGTGAATAAATGAAGATGTTTTGATCTTGTTTATTTAGAACATGTGGAATTATCTGAAACTGTTCAGTATTTGGTTTTTAATATGATGTGGCATCTTAAAATCTTGGCATGAGATTCTGATGGTTCTGTTATGTTCTGATAAGGCCCAACCATGGGTTATACTAGTGGATACAGCCCTTCCACGAGTTATAATTGTGGTTTATAACCCTATCACGGGGGGTTAAACATGATATACAGCCCAACCACTGGTTATAATAGTGGATACGGCCCTTCCACAAGTTATAATGGTGGTTTATAAACCTACCACAGGGGTTAAACATGATATTTATTCCGATGTAATGTTCTGATTGATGAAGATGAGGTCTCAGATTTTGATATGCCAAAGGATTTTTGAATAATAATGTTTTCTGAAAGTTTCGCTCTAATATTTTTTGTAACATGTTAATTTTGCATTCTGAAAGTAAATGTTTCTGATTCTATATTTTGAAAGTAAATATTTTGTTCTCCAGTCTGAATTCTGAAAATGTTCATGTTTACATACTAGTATATGTTCTCTACTTACTAAGTTGTTGATAACTCACCCCTTATCTCCAAACGTTTTTCAGATAATTTTGATGATTCAACTGGAGCACAAGAGTAGAAAGTTTTAGTAAGGTGTGATGATCATATAGGAATAAGTGTCAGAGGGTACAAGTACTTATTTGAGAGTCATAGTTAGTAAATTGATTATTTTTAGATATTTTAACGTGTTGGGTTAAGGATTTTTTTAGTCTTTGGAGAGTTTTTAATTTATATTATTGAAAATTTCTTTGTTGTCCCTTTAAAGGAACATGAATATTTTGGTTGAGCAAATGAATTAATATTTTATGGAGTCTTCTGAATTTTATAGTTGTGATACTGGAGATAATCTTAGGTAATATGAGCTAACTCTCCGGACCTCCGGGAACGGGGTCTTACACAACTAGACTGCAATAAAATACAATTTTCCAATGTAAGTATTCTAAGGGTTAGTCTAGAGTTTTACTTACAACGAGGAAGGTAACTTTCTGGATGATCGAGCGTGATGGTTTACGGTGTCCCGCGATTGAACAAGTGTGCGCGTTGCTATGCAAACGGACAAGGACGGTTAGATTAAATCTGAACGTAGTTTGAAAATTAAAACACAAAACAAGGGGCAAAAGGCTTACTGAGGTGTTGCAAAGACTGGCGGAGCAGCGGCGAAGTAAGGTCACAGAGATGGAACTAGCGGGACAGAGAACTACAGGTGGGATTTCTCTCAAAGGGGGGGCAAATCTGGAGTGCTAGTGGGTGGAGAAAGTGATTCTCGCGGTGGAGGGTGACGGAGCACGGCAGGGCAGTGGCCAAACTGGACCTTAGCTCACGAGTTGGGCTATTTCGAAGGAAAAAGATGACGGGAGTGGGAAGGGGAAGGCCAAGGGTGGTTGTACGACCACTGAAACGCCGCTGACGGCGGTTGCTCACGGCGGCGCTGGGTTGAAAGGTTCCTAAGGCTACGGGAAGGGGGATTCGAGGGAGAGGAAGATGGTGGTGATGTGCTTGAGAGACGGAGAGAAAGCTTTTGAGATGATTTCGAAGGGGAGAGCTCGGCCTATTTATAGGCCAAGAGACCCACCCGTGACAACACCCACATTCGACAGCCATTGGGCATGCTAGGCGGTGCACAAGTCATGGGGGAGGAGTTGGTGACGCTCAGACACATGCGTGTGTGATTCGGGGTAGCCAACGGTGTTCACAAAGCCGAGAGGTTCACGAGGTGGGCAACGATAGAGGCTCGAATTGGGGGAAGGGGAGGTTGTGGCTGACCAAGACAAGGGATTGCTACTCAACAGACGTGTGGCTAAGCTAGACCAGCGGCAGTAGGTGGCACACAAAAGCATGACAAAACCCATGAAAAAATGACAGAGTGGAGCGCAAGGACTAGGGGTTGCGGCAGCGATCAGAGGCAACGTGAGGCACGACCACATGGTGCAGTGGTGGTGGCAATGGGGGCAGTGATGCAGCTCATGGGTGGCAGCAAGGAGAAGAAAAGAAAGGAAAAAAAATGAAGAGGGGAGGGGAGGGGTGTAACGCCCGTCCTTGTCGTGGGACTTTTTTTTTCTTTTTACAAAATATTTTTATAAAGGGCGACGGGAATTACCGTCCGATTTAAAACTTTTCACTTGCATACCCAGGGTGCGAGACTTCACGTTTACAAATTAAAATGTGCTTTGACGATAAAAGAAGTTTATAGCGAAAAACATAAATCTTGAAATAAAAATGTCTCTTGTACATTTACAACTCATGCCTAGACTTCCGTGCTCTTCCCCATGGGCCATGTCCGTCCTGATCATGCAGTTCCTGGGGGGAGGGACATGCATAAAAACTAAAATGAGTCGAAGACTCGTAAGCATTACTTCATACAATTAAAATATAACAATATAGGTTTTCATTCATGCATTCTATATTCATACATACTATTACGTGCATGCATACGTGTCATACGTGCGTTCATTTGAAAACTTCACTGGACGGGATTTTTCTCTTTTAAGCATGGGCATCCTTTTCGTAAAATGTTTCTCCCGTCAGTGCCTTCATTTCTTCAAGAATTCGTGCATGCTTACGTGCATATGTGCGTTCTTTTGAAAACTTCACTTGACGGGGTTTTTCCTTTCAAAAGGCTTTCCTTTCTTTAAAACGTGTCCCCCGTCAGTGCCTTCATTTCTTAAAAGTTCGTGCATTCGTGCGTTCGTACATGCATGCATACATCCATTCGTTCTTATCACTTTCATAGGCCAGTACACACTGTTACGCCCCGTGTGTTGGGGTTAGCAGTCTTCCTTTGGACCCGGATTCCGCCCATGGCCACGGGTTGGGAATCCCTTTCATAGGGGGCAGTGGGTGCACTTCCAATACTAATTACCCGGCATTGCAATCTGCCCATTCATTGGTACCCTTTTCATTCATTCATGTGGACGTTACGTATCTTCATACATTTCATGCTTTCATGTCTTTCTTTACTTTTCATTCATTCGTTCATGTCAGCGAGAAAGAGCTGGAGCTTTCATTCAGTTCATTCTTTCATTTAACATTCGTTTTCATGAGAAAGCATTTCTTTTCATGAGATAAACATCGTTTGGGGCGTAAGCCCAAAAATGGTCTTTTCCTTTTTCAGTCCATTTCAATTCTATCATTTCTTTAACAGTTCGTTCGTGAAAACGTCAATACATGGGCTTAAATATCAGCTTTCATGGCATCCATAAGCGTAACCTTGAACATCGTCAATCATGGTATCCACGAGCATCACCTCGTAGCGCACATGAAAGCGTCAGTTCGTAGGATCCATAAAAGCATCCGTTGTTATGTCTTTCATGCATTTTCATCAGTTTATGGATTTTCTTAGAAAATGCATACAATAGATACAGCGTATAGTCATCCATTCACATGCATACAATTAATACTTTGGTTGCATAAATAGGGGCTGCCAAGGAGGGGCCGTACATACCTATACCTTTGAACAATTAGCATTTTCTTTCGTAAAGCATCTTTCGTTTCTTTTCGTAAGCATCTTAAAGGAAAAGCGTTTCTTGTATCTTGGAAAACTCTAGAAGAGTATGAACGTAACACTTACCTGGACTCCATGCTACTTGTATGTCATGCAGTCCATTCATGTGCTTATCAGATGGCAACCAACATGCATACACATATCTTAGCGTCATTCTCTATCTAATGCATAAGCAACTTGAACTATAAATAGAGCTACGCTATACTTGGAACATTCTCCTTCTATCATGTGCACTTACGTGCCCTTTACTATGCTAAACCCTTTGGGGACCACTTACGGTTACCACATCTTCCAACTCAAAGTCTTGCCTCGAGTGCTCATCCACTAAAGTGAACCCATGATTCACCTTAGGATTAAGACACTAAGACATTCGTCTTACTCTTCTTACAACCACATTCCGACGCATGATTCCCACCGATGGAATCACGCATCTCAATCCTAGATAATACGCCCGTCACTATCTTCATGTACCTCAGCCCATACTAATCCTCATTCCCATCCATACAAGCCACACGGCTCTAAGCCAACTATGAGGCTTAAGCACCATGCAACTATGCTCATGACAGATTACCCATTACATATGGTGAATCCGTCCGACACATGTGTCTACCCAGATTACACATGTACCTTACCCCTTCATCACCTAAGATCAACATATGACACGTTGATCACCTGCTTGTATAAACAAGCACCATACTCCGATATCAAACTTCTCTTAACCTGGCTAGCATGACTCTTCACACTACCCATCCATTTTGACAGTTCATCCCAACACTTAACATGATAAGACCCCATTCACAACTACGCTTTATGTCACGTCATATGCCTCGAGATTGCTCCAAAGCTACACTGTGACCTTGTCGCGTTACCCAACATTCTACTATGTCAACTCCTAACTCATTACGAGTACGGTTCTTCACGTACTCCTGTCACATCGTGACACCTCATCACGTTCCCGTTACGCCATTCCTACACTCTAACACTTCACCCATCAGAAGCATGACTGCCAATAACCATGTCACTTCATGACGTTGCCCAGTCATGCTTCTGTTGCATACTCTTACACTTGTTCCGCTACTTCGTCCATCGCAAGCACGACTGTCAATAGTCATGTCATTTCGTGACATTCCTCAGTCATGCTTCCGCTGCGCACTCTTATACTTGTTCTGCTACTTCACGCATACTCCTAGCCATAAGTCCATCATGGTGACACTTGCCACCTCAGACTACGAGCTACACCATAACTACTTCGGGACACTGTTCCACAGTTCCCGACACTACCCATCATGTTCCACTTCCATCAATCAAATAACCATCCTTATCTCTACGACACACCACATGGAGTGTCGTGCCACGTGGAGTACACTCCACATATACTCCCTTTACATACGCCACATCACCACAATGGCATACCCGCCATATGATGCATCACTATATCACATGGAGTACACTCCTCGTGTACTCCCTTCACATGCATTACACCACATCACCATTATGACATACCCGCCATATGGTGCATCAGTATACCACATGGAGTACATTCCTCGTGTACCCCCTTTCATACACACTACGCCACATTACCATTATGGCATACCCGTCATATGGTGCATCACTCCACCACATGGAGTACACTCCACGTGTACTCTCTTTACATACGCCACATTACCACTATGGCCAACCTGCCATATGGTGCATCACTCCACCACATGGAGTACACTCCACGTGTACTCCATTTACATACGCCACATTACCACTATGGCGTACCTGCCATATGGAGCATCACTCCACCACATGGAGTACACTCCCTTTACATACGCCACATTACCATTATGGCGTACCTGCCATATGGAGCATCGCTCCATCACATGGAGTACACTCCACGTGTACTCTCTTTACACGCACTACTCCACATCACCATTATGGCATATCCGCCATATGGTGCATCACTCCACTCTATGGAGTACACTCCTCGTGTACTCCCTTCACATACCCCATGCTACATCACCATTATGGCATATCACATGGTGCATTACTCCACCATACGGAGTACATTCCACAAGTACTCCCTTCATACACATCACACCACATCACCATTATGGCGTACCCGCCATATGGTGCATCACTCCACCACATGGAGTACACTCCACGTGTACTCCATTCACATGCATTATGCCAAATCACCATTATGGCATATCCGCCACATGGTGCATCATCCCGTCATACGGAGTACATTCCACATGTACTCCCTTCATATACCATACCCCACACAGAGTACACTCAACGTGTACTCTTCCCGTTCCACACTATGCCAGGAGGGTATATTTTACATATACTCTCCTTGTCACAAAGTACACCCCGAGTGTACTATTCCCATTCCATCTGCCACGTCACCAATACAACACATACCACAACACTACACAGCACACTTTCCAATTACGCCCAACACTTCACAGTACACTACACGACACAACACATCTCCATCCAACACAGATATGCCCAACACTTCACTACACAGAATGCCCAACACTTCATCACACAGCACCACATCACCATACCATAACTCCACAAATACCAACAGCACAGTCCACATCCTAGTCAACTAAGCAATATCTAACATAATTAACGAGGGATAGAGGGTTATAGCATCGACGGGATAACCCGTGTGTTGCTCGTTGATCGTCACAGCCGATGATGTCGGAAGAGTCGTACATGGCAGCTAACCCACGTACGTTAACTGTTTAGGTGTTTGGATAGCTAGGTGTGGTCTTGGGAGGGCTCGTGGTGGCCTTGTGATGATGGCAAGGAGCGTAACACGGTGGATCTAGCCATGTACAATGGCGGTCAGCCACACGTAGTGGCTGTCCATCACGTGCAGTGACTACCTACCACTCAAAGTGGTGGTTTGGACCTAGGGTTGGGCTAAGGGGTTGCTGGTGGAGCTCATGGTGGCATTGGGGTGGCGCCACGGTGGCTCACGGCGGAGGAAGGGGGAATGGCCGTGTAAGAGGGGGAGAAAACCCGTGAGCGAGTGAGGGAGAGTGTGCGTGCATGGGTGGCAGATCGGGGCCGTGGATGGTCGGGATGGCTTGGTGGTGGCTTGAGGAGGCTGAAGGTGGCGGTCAATCACCGTGGGTGGCGGTGCACGGCGGTGGGAGGCGTAAAACCCGTGCGTGAAGGAGGGAGAGAGCCTGTGCGTGGAGGAGGGGCTTCTGGCCGTGGGTCATGTGGAGGAGGAAAGGGGAGGAAGGGGGTGGTCCATGGCAGTGCTTGGTGGCCATGAGTACCTCGTACGGCGGTGCTAGAGGCAATGCACGGTGAAGCCGTGCTTGGGTCTCTTGTGCGTGCGACGGGGAAGGTGGCTGCATGGGAGGGCCTAAGCTCGCTGGAGGGTGATGGCCGGTGGAAGAGGAAGCTGCTGTGGAGGTGGTGGCGCCATTGGGTGGCGCACGGCGGCGCAGTAAGCACTAAGCCCGTTCGGGCTGTGCATGGCCAGTAAAGAGAGACTGGCATGGGAGGACTCACCAGCGTGAGGTGGAGCTGGAGGTGCCGGCGGTGAGAGCTGGCGACGCATAGCGGCGCCGGGTTGAGGCATGGAGCTTCGGGCGAGGGGAGAGGCTGCGTACTGCGTACGCTTGAGGTAGAGGGAGGAGAGAGAGGGCTACGGGGAAATGAGGGAGAAAGAGAGGGGGGTCTAGGTATTTAACCCAGTCCTTTCCTCTAAGGATCCACTTAACGATCTAATGGTGGATCTCAAATACTGATTTGAAAATGCATAAATATTAACTTAATTAAAAACGCTTAGAGGAATTAAGGTAGAATATTATTTTAAACTAACTTTGGTTTATAAAATAATATTTCTTCATCATTAATAAAATGATGAAGTCTCACTTAACATATTAAAGAGAATAAAACCATTTGATTAATAAAAACTTTCAACATAATTTAAATCTCATAATATCTTAAATAATTGAAATCATTTTAATAATATTATTAAAATGATTTCCGACAATTATAATATTTTTGGAGCTCTTCAAGAATATTATGATTGTCGCATTTAAGATCAATCTTAAGTCAATAACACTAAAAATACTCCTTATAAATATTTCCAGCATATTTAAAACATTGGGCGTGCCTTATAAGTTACAAGATATATTTCGAAACACGCTATCATGGTTCGGCACGCATGACGAGTCTCGCAGTCGCTAGATAGAAGGGGCAGACAATTTACAAAATCTCTGCCCTCGGGATTTGCTTACGTCATAAAGAAAGAATGTACGTCAAAAAAAAGAAACGTACGTAAGAAGAAAGGAGCAGGGTATCACAAGAGGAGTCCTTGTGCGGTGCAGTAGAGGGAGGGGGATTGGGCTTGCTTCCACTTTGGGCTCACAAGCACATGGGCTAGGCCCAAATTCTCACCCATTTCACACCAAAATTTAACCCAACAACAAACAACACAAAAGAGCCCACTAAATAAACACACACACATGAGCAAAACTAGGCCCTCACAACCTCCCCCCTTAAAAGAAATTTCTTCCTCGAAATTTGGGATGCTTAATCCATTAAACTTCAAAACAAATATAAAATACAACTCAAGACTTGCTTGAAACACGTAGTACACTCAATAATACCCAAACATATATGGGTACTACTCCTTCATGTCCTCTTCTCTTTCCCAAGTGAAGTCCTGAGCTGCTAGATCACCCCGTGAAACCTTCACCAAAGGTATTGTCTTGGATCTCAGCTTTTGCTCCTTCCAGTCCAAAATCTATGTTGGTGCTTCCTCATACTAAAGGTTAGGCTGCAGTTGGATGCTACCAGAGTCGACAAGCAATGGCTCCTACTGTCAGAAACATTTCTTCAATGATGACACATGAAACACATCGTACACGTCCCAAAATATTCTGGTAATGCAATCTTGTAAGCGACAGGGCCAACCTTCTTTGTTATCTGAAATGGGCCAACATATTCTTTTACAATAGTTCGCTTACTTTGCCTTCACCGTATGACACCTACTAGCTTTAGGTGCAACCCCGCTCCGGTATCCTTTCCGTAAGGAACCATTAGAGGTCCATCAACTGTACTTCAACGACACAGGGGTCTCCACTCGACTTTAAATACTCCAGCATGGACAGGGAGTTCCGCTAGGTCATTTCCCCATCCTAGCATTTGGGGTCGTGATAAAACGTACTTCGACTCTTTTCTTTTTGAAAACATCGACTCCAATGCATGAGACATGAATATATATGACGTTAAACTTTACCATACTTATGCAACATGTACAACCCAAAACACATATAGTCCAATTTCTAAAAGGCATCTCACAATATGGCTTGAAAACATTAGAACATGCAATCATACGATGAATAGATGTAAACATAGTTGAATCATACTTTATCCAAATCCAAAATAGATTCAGATTCCCTTGAGCCTTGGCCTAATCATACAAATCCTCCAAATATGGTTTTTCATCATCACAACACATATTTTCCTGTTTCTACACATTCATATATCAAAACAAGCATGCATAGCACAAATACATGTCAAAACCGAAACCCTAACATGGCATATTCGAGGTACACTTCAACAAATCAATCATGAAAACATAGCATCTCATCCTTTTAACAAAAACAAGCATGCACATATCAAGATAACAAGATTCAAGCAATGATAAACAAATAAGAGTTCATGAAATATATGTACAAGCATTATCAAAAGTAAGTTGGAAGTTTACATACAAAACTCCGAAGTATAAAATAGCAAATCTGAAAAATATATACAAGACATGTTAGAAGATGACTAGAAAAACCCTAGTCTCGAAATAAGGGTGAGTGTGAGTGTCTCAGGCTTTTAAAAAATGCTTTCCCATGAAAAAAACCCTAGAATCCGAAACCCTTAAAGACAAGAAACCTCAACCTTTCTTCTAAATGGTGGTCGTGGCCTTCATTCCCTCTACAATTTGTGTTCAAGAGCTTGAAACAAAAGAATATTTTTTGGTTCTTCCTTTCCTTGAAGAAAAATCCTAGTTTCTAAAGTGAAAGTATGGGTACATGTGGGAAAACCCTAAAACTGAAACCTGTTGGTGCTGTTTTCCCTCTTGGTCGTGTGTGTATATACAAGAAATGGTGCAATGGTTCTTACCTCCTTGTGTTCTCCCTCTAGCTGAATGGTTGAAGAAGTATTCTTGGTGGTTTTTGAAATGGTGGCATTTGGTTGGTGAGAAAGTGTGAAAAAATGTAAGAACTTAGAGAGAAAATGGTGGTAGCTGAAATCCCTTAGAAACAAAGTTGAGAACTTGAGCAAAAGACCTCCCATATTTTTGGCAAAGCCTTTTTATAGAGCCTCCATCCCTTCTTGAAATGTCAAAGGCTTGTGCATGGATGTCACTTGGCATCTTAGACAAAAGGGTCTCTTCCTCTTCCCTAGGAAGACATTGGAAATCCAAAAGCCTTCTTCACATGTGGCGTGTGGCTTCCTCAAAAACCAAAACCCTCTCTTGCCTCACCTTCCCATTATGCCCTTCCTTACTTGTCTAGGTTCAATGTACTTGGTGGCAAAAGGGTCAAAACGCATAGCTCAATCCTCCTTGGAACTCCACCTCATGTGCATGGTTGCCATGTGGCGAGTGGGTGTGTGTTTCTTGTGTTGGCCGAAACCCTAGCTCTTCCCTAGGTGATCTTTAGTCTTCCCAAAGTGATCCTTGGCCTTCCCCAAGCATGTGCCATTGCCCCCTCTCTCCTCTCTTGCTCTTCCAATATTCTTCTAGAACATGTCATTTCCTCTTCGCAAGTAAGATTTTCTTGAAACTCCAAAGGTCTCTTTCTCCATGCTTTGACAAGTGTCACTCTCATAAAAGGAGTCCTTGCATGTGGGCATGTAAGCCCTAACCCTGATGACCTCATCTTCCACTCACACCTTCTAGAACCTCATGTATGTTGGACAAGTGTCACACATGCCAGCTCCATTCTAGAAAAGATCAAATTGTTCCTCTTGTGCCATGTGGCGCCTACACCTATCTTTAGAAAACACTTTGGGCTTCCAAACCCTAATGCTAACCTTATTGGCTGAAATCCTCATGGGCCTTTTTGGGCTTTTTCCTCTCCTTCCTCTTATGGGCTTTCTAAGTTTAGAACTCTAAGGTCCAAAAATAAAATATACATTAAGGCTTCTCCTCTAACACTAAAACATCTTCCAATAACTAAAATCAATCTTCGAATAAAATAGGAAAGGGAACTTGGCAAAGTCCGGGTTCTCACAAAACCCTAGCCAAAACCCCAAAATTTGAACCAATCTGAATGCACCTTTGAGTATCTCGGCAAGCACCATTAAATCCCCTTATTCATTGGGCTACCATTTCATCATCACTATGCAACCAACCCCCCACCGTCTACCACCTATGTAGGGCACTTAAGAGTGCCTTTAAGCTAGGCATAATAGCCATAGAGATGTGTCCAAATGAATAAGACAAAATAGTTGGCCTTGTGAATGCACCCTACCCAACGGCATGATGGCTTGCCTTCATGCCATGCATTTACTTCTCCTCCCTTTCTCCACTTCCCCACGAAAACTCTTCCTCTTCCCCTAGCCATTTCATCCCTACATAGATGCAATGATGATGAAAAAATCAACCAACCACACTTGGCAAGAGGATTCTAAGCGGCATCATCAACCACCGCCCAAACCAACCAATGGCAAGCCTTCTTGGCCGTGCCTTACCACCCCTTGGAGCCCTATATGAACTCATCTCCCTTCACTTGTTCCTCACTTAATTTCCTCAAGCCTTCTTTAAGTGTTCTTGAGAGCCTCTCTTCCCTTGTTCTTTGAGTGTTTTTGAAGTTCTAAGTGAGTTCTTGAGTTTGTGAGTTTTGAGTGGGAAGCTTAGGACGGCCATGAAATCATTTTAAGTTTTTCTCTCTAGATCTTAGTTTATGTATTAAGTTGTGTCTTTGAGTATTAGTATTAATCTTGGGTGAATATAGCATGAGATACCATGTTTAGCTAGAAGCCAAAATATTAGTGGATAGGTTTAGTGTTTAAATTATTTTTGGTGAAGATATTAGTTATGGCATGCCTTGATAATTTATGATATGATTCAAGTATGTCTTAGAATAATTTGTGAAGGTTTAGTTTGAGGTTAGAAACATGCCATAATAGGTTTTGATTTCTATCTTGTGTTGATCATCAAAGCATGTATGGTTTGACTCTTAATCATGCTTCATTTGAGGAAATTAACTTATTTTACTTAGGCTTGAAATATGAGCTTTTAGAAAGCCTTCTAATTTGGATAAGAACAATGCATGATTTAATGATAGCATGTCATTGATAAAGAGATCATATCATGCATCACTTGAGGTTTAGTTAGAATTTAAGGATTTTATTAGACATGGCTAAGTGTTGGGATGAACTTTCTCAAGGTTAAGCTTTTATTTCATCATTGAGGATTTCTAGTGATCATCTTTTTATTTTTCATGCATGCATTCAGGAGAATCAATAGTCAAAATTTCATATATGCATCAACTAGAGAGCATTCCACGAATTGAGGATGAATAGGCTAAGATCCTTTTGATTTCTAAGGCATAGACAATCTTAGAACGTGCAAGACATGAGAACTATGGATTCTAGTTAAGTTCGGAGAACATTTGCATTAGTAGCAGTATTTGGAAGTTAGGGGTATTTTCATAATTTCTCTTTACCTAGAAGATTTTATTTTACTTTAAGATAGTGTAGATTCTAACTTAGTGCAATTTTTATCATAGCCACTACCTCACTTCCAACTTCAACAGCCTGTAAGTTGGCCTCTAACTTACACTTTAATGATTATTTATGAATTATTGATAAATGTGGTTTTATAACTATCATTTTGAGCATGAAATGTTATATCTTATGTTTCATTTTGTCATTTTTCATACAACTATCATTTTCGAAATGTGCCACATTTATGCATATCATGAAAATCTTATTTCTTAAGTATTGCATGAAAATTAATTTTATCATGATCCCAAAGGATAGGATGGGGAAGTATCCTGGTGGAACTCATATGTGCACTCTGGAGTGATTAAATATGGAGTGGTAACTTCTGGGTTGACGAAGAACAATCAACAAACTTTAAATGGGTTCCTTTTAAAGAATGTCAGAGCGAAGTCATACGTTACGACACCTAATGCTGGTGGGTTGTACATGTTATGATTTTTACGATGTTATGTTATGTTATATTACCAATGCATTGAAAATGATTCTATAGACAACATAGTTTTAACATGAGTTGCACTACGGTCACCGGCAAGTACTCACAGTGCATATGGGAAACTGTAATGATACCATATGTTACATTAATTCCATGATTTTTATGTGATGAAAGACTAAGTTTTTAACAACGGAAGTGAAATTATGTTTTATGTAAGAGAATGTGCATCAAAAGTCTATTTTCTGGAGAAATCTAAATAGGAGACAAATACAATTTTTCTACATTGAATGTATTTCATTTTATCATTTTTCATGCATAGTCTATCTTTGTGCACGTTAATTGTCTAACTTTCTGAGATTTTAAGTAAATCTCACCCTTTGTGGACCCACTATCATTTCCTCGAAATGATAGAAGTTGTAGATGCAAATGGACCCAATGAACCAATGGATCAAGACGATTGAGGAGGAACCAGACGTCAACAAGAGACTTTATCTTATTTTGATATTTCTAGGCCTAACCCTCTTTGCCATAGAACAAGTGAAGCAGGTGATTTAGATTTTTTTTTTTTTTTTCTTTTGGAAACTTGATATTTTGTACTAAGATTAAGCTACCTAATGTTTTGAAACTTATGGTTTAATCAATATTATTGGGATGATTTAGTTATTCTGGCATAAGTTCATTTTCACCCTTACTTTCTGCTGTGATTATTGCGTACTACTAGCTCATTTCTAGGATATTGCATATTAACTATCATGTACGGGAGTATGTAACCTTGTATTGCATTTCTTGACTCTCTAAGTCTCTGTTACATCCCAAGCAGAGGTTGGGGGCATCACACTAAGTTAGGCCCAAAGGCTTTCATGCCTACTACATATTGGGCTTTATTTCTAAGGTTCTTCAAACAGAGCCCAAAACCTTATAAATCTCAAATGGGTCTAGGCTTATGGCACCTCTTCCTGGCCCATCAAACCCTTGGTGATTGAGTGCCCTTAATTAAACACTCTTGGGCTTACCCCCTAAACCCATCCATACTTAGCCCTTTTTGCTTAGCCCAATAAAAAAAATGCCAAGTGTCCACTATTGGCCTCTTCGTAGTTGTTCTAAAAATAAAATACTAGAACTCTTCCAATAATTATAACTAAACCCAAAGTGTGATTTTCATACTAAAAAAAATAACTCTAAAATAAAAATAACAATTCTATGCTAATTAGGATTGTGGGTGCTAAGGTCATATCCTAACAGGCTTTTCAAGTGGGGTGTTACAATTTTAGACTTTTAAAAAATACTTGGGGGATTTTAAATACTTGACTTAATTTAAAAATCGAATGTTAAATTTAAATATGAGAATTCAAGATTAAATGTTTTTTGGCAAAGCTCGTGGCCAACTCGAGAGGAAACAAAGCGATTAATCATGGAAGAAACAAAGGAAAAGGAAACGCATGGCAAGATCAAGAGTACATAGACTATTGGCAAAAAAAGAAATGAAAGAGTAAGAAGAAGAAACCAAGAACAAGAAAAGCATCCCCAAAAAAACAAAAAGAACAAGAAGACTAAATCAAGAAACCAAGGAGAGAACAATAAGGCAAAGTAAGAACAAGAAAAGGAGCAGGCAAATGAGGAATGATGAGGAAGAAGAAGAGGATTAATGAGAACCTAAGAAGGCTAACATGGCTAGACATTCTATAGAGATGGTCTTGGGTCACTCTAGTACAAACGATGATACCCAATCCATAATAGTAAGACACAATGAGGAAGTGATTTTGTCTGCAGCGAAGATCCAAGATTAGATGTGTGAGAACCACGCCCAACAGAAGTAGTGTGACGCCCCCAGATTCTACCTGGGATCGGACAGACACCTAAAGCATCAGGACATGCAACACATGTTATCTACTCTCGTTCATGATAATTAAAAATGCAATGCACCTAGCATACATCTAGTAATATGCAATATTCGCAGCATATAACTTTTTTCATGAGCAATACTATGCACCAAATGAGATATATCCCAAAAAAATTGAAATATAATACATAAAAATTAAAGTAATAGACCTTCTTGATTATAATATAAGTCCAAAAGGTCTGTAATCATAAGAGTACTAGAGAACGAGCTCCTTAAGTACAAGCATGAACTAAAGCAACTACTAGGCATTATCCATTGAGTAGCTCGTGCAACTCAGTTAAGGATGCCATAATACTAACGATAAATCAGAGCGTTGAGGCTATGAGCTCCGCGTCATGCAATCACCTTCTAATCGATCGCCTCCAGTTGTTCAACCTTTGGTGCGCCTCCTGATCCTAATACATGGTCTACCATTCCAAGGGGAATGGTAGTTGGGACTACCAGCAAGTTGACGAATAACTTAACATACAGGTTAAAGATGTATGCATGGGAGCAAAGGCATGAATTCATACATGATCATAAATAAGGTTGACGTGACTTGACATTTAACATGGCATGAACTGACATAACTTGAGCTTGAACATAGACTGAACTGAAACTAAACTTGACATGACATGAACTTGAACATGAACTGAGCGTATACTTGAGCTTGAATAACATGAACTTGAACTTGAATAACATGAGCTTCAACGTGAAACACATAAACTTGAACGTGAAATACATGAACTTAGAATCTTGTTTAGTAAACTAAACTTGAGCATGAACTTAAACATGAACATGAACATGAATTGAACTTAAACTGAAACTGAACATGAGCTTAACCTAAAATTGAACATGACCTTTGACAATCAAAATGATTTCACTAGTTGTTTCGTCAGGAATAGTGAACATTCAGAATGATTCAGCCCAACATATTCCGTCAAAGATACTCAGACAATCAGAATGATTACACCGAGAGTATTTTAAATGAGATACCCTAACAACCAGAATGATTACGCTAGGAGTACCTAGTAATACTCAGACATTCAGAATGATCACGTCAAGAGCACTTGAGTAGAGAATAATCAAAATGATTACGTCGGAAGTACCTCGCATTATTTATCAATACAGATACTCGGACAATCATGGTGATTACGTCACGAGTATCCTAGGCATGACTGACTGGGAAAATACTGTTTTTGAGGCGCACTTTGTACTCAAGATATGATGTGACATGAAACGAGATGACAGACGACATAACATAACGTAGTATGACATGTACGTGAAATGAATTACATGGCATAACATGAAGCAGGTAAGCATTTCATGACGTAATGTGTAACATTTCGTGGCATGACATAACATGTAACAGATAATATTTCATGACATTGGCATAACATGTAACAGATATTATTTCGTGAAATGGCATAATGTGTAACAGAAAATATTTCGTGACATGGCATAACATGTAACAGATAACATTTCATAACATGACATAACATGTGACAAATAAACATTTCGTGGCAGAATATAATGTGTACCAGGACATACATGTAGTGACATGGCATAGTATGGTATATATGATAACATAAAAACATAGACAACAGTTCCCTTACCAACACAAATACACAGTAATTTGACAATAAGTTATAAGCTAACTTACAGTGATTGTTGCGTTACGAAGAAAGCACGAAACACAAGAAACTGTAAGTAAGGATTTCTAAACATTAGAACTTCATTACCAGTAACTTAGAAATATGAAAAATACTATCTTAGAGTAAAATTACCATTTTACCCTCTACATGTGAGAAAATGACCATTTTACCCCTAACTTAAGGATTTTGCATCATAACTTCAAAAGTCACTAAAATTTATGTTCCTCATGTAAATTTTTTCCTAAATCAAAATATCTAATTAGAAAAATTTAAAATACATCATAACTATCACAAACACACTAAGGCCAAAACCTTTAAAGGCAAAAACACTTTGGTTTTTGTTGTAATTCTATCAACCTCATTTCTCATGCTTAAAACCGAAATATTGCAACATGGATGATCACATCCTATGTTTAAAAAAGTATACAAGAGCAACAAACAAAAACTCACTCTATAAAAATCACAAGTCTTTTTTATAATAAAGCTCCAAGCTTTAACTAAAAACTTAACCTTTGATTCTCAAGGTTTTGTCTCTTTTTAAACAACTCCAAGAACTCCACAAGTTCAAAAACATACTTCCAATATATTCCTAACATACTCATAAGATATATCATCTTTTTGAATCATCAAGTAAAAGTCACCAAAATTCACAAAATTCATCTAGGAGTACTCTACTTCAACACTTCACCAAAATCAAATTTTCTCAAAGTTTGGTTTTGATCAAACCACTTGATTCGAAACATACCATGAACAAAATCATAAAAAAAACATCTCATGGTTTAAAAACATGTGCTAAAGTATATCCAACCATTAAACTCAAGACCATATGGTCATATTTGCATCAAAACATCCATACACCTGAAACCCTAAAATCTTTGACCTCATCAAGTCTCTTCATGCATAAAAATCCTATATTTAAAACAAACACCAAAAATCTTTGAAATAACATCCTAAAATGTAGATAAAAGACTTATAATCATCATATAAAAATATCAAAACCATTGGAGCATGATTTTACCACAAAATATCCAAACTTTCACAAAATAGAAACTGTTTTACCCCTTCCAGATTCCAACTTTTTAGATATAAGCAAACATTTTATCAAAAGCTTATAATATGCAACAATTCCTCTTCAAAATTTCATATAAACATGTTAGCTACACTCCATAAGAATTTCAGAGCAAGATCTTTCCAGTAGCTAGGTCAAAAACACAAAATAACAAGCACTATCCAATTTACCACTCAGATTAACCTTTCCAAGCTTAAAACAACTTTTGATCAAAACAAATGGCCATGACAATCAACACAAAAGATATCCATAGAAACTATACTCAAATAAGAACAACTCTTATTAAGGGAACTTCGTGCAATAATACTTAAAAAAAGCTTCCAAAAGGGCGTGCAAAGTAACTCACGAAACCTATCCGAGAGAACCTTTAGGTTTCTCTCCAAGAAAAGTGTTGGAAAGAGATTAAATGAAAGATAGATGTACTGGAAGCCTTTTTACATAACTGAGGGATGATGAGAGTGATTAATGACCTTGAGTGATGGTTGTGTTAGCCCAAAACAATGGGAAAAACTAGCCCCTGGTATTGCTGCCAAGAGCTGTCATGTTAGACTTGGTGAGTGAGGTGGCTTTGGCCTTCAGATCAAGTACAACTTGGGGCTGCTTTGGGCAAATTTTGATCACCCATGGATGGGGAAAAACTTCCTCCACAAGACTTGCAAAGGTGGCCCAATTTCGTGGGCCTTAACCTAGTGGGCCTTAATTTGAGGTTTAAAGATGGTTTGGCTAGGGTTTGGGTTTGCTATCAAACCCAAATCTAATTTTTCTTGGTCCAATAAATTTTCAAGGTTTAAAGGATTTAATGTCATAGCATGAATTTGATTGGTTAATATAGCATGTGAAAGTGATTTAATCAAGTGATTAAACACTAGCTAGAAACTAGATCCATTTAGTGTTTGGAAGCAAATTTGGAGTTTCAGGAAACCGTTTAGGGTTTTGGTTTCAACCAAGTTTTAGGGGTTTCAATTGGATTTCAAGTATTTGGAGTTTCACTAGGGTTGAAACCCTTTTTGGTTTGGCACAAATTGGATGATTTGATGGAATAGTATTTTGCTTAGGTGGCATGATCTCAATGCTTGATTTCCTTTACATTTCCATCTCATGGTTCCTCTTAGTGCCAAGTATCCAATACTATTCACCAAGTGTGGTTAAGATCTTACCAAGTGTCCAAATAAAACTTCTCTAACCTAATTTAGACATTCCGCACTGTGATTTTGAAAACACTACACTTGATGCTACTTTCTAGGGTGGGCAGCAGGGCCCCGCACCCCGCCCCCGCCCCACGTTTCCCCTGCCCCGCACTTATATATTTTATTATATAAATATATACTATATATATTTATAAATATTTATTATTTGTACTATATATAAATATAGTAATATGTATTAAACATAACTTTTACTTAATAATTTGTGTAAGCTGTAGTGTAGTAGGATGACCCTTTTATAGATTGCCAAGGCAATATAAAAGTCTCACATTGCTTAAGTGTAAGACTTGTATTGTGAAAGCAATCTATAAAATGGCGACCCTACTACACTATAAGTTAAACAAAATATGCAGTAGAAAATTTAAAAACTACATAGTTTTTAAATTATAGTAATATTTACAAATTTAAATTTACAATTTGGGTCCAAAAATGTATTTTTGATCACTTTTAGACCCAGAAATAATTTTTGGGCCTAGTTGACTATAGGTCCATTATTGAAGTGAACGGGAGGCGGGACGAATTGGGAGTCCACCCCACCCCTCGTCATGCGAGGCGGGGGTGAAAACCACACCCCTGGCCCATGTGAGGCAGGAGGCAGGGTGGGGGCTACCCCACACCGTATGGCGCAAGTAGCACCCCTACTTCTATCGAGGTTACTATTCATTTCGAAAAAAATGAAAATAAAGTTTACATTGTAAAATCTTAAATATACATACTAATTCTAAATATTCGACTCTGAAGTCATTGACATAATCCAAATGCGTTTTCGAACAAGCATTTTGTCTGAAAACTGAAAATGAGTTTATTGGGCCATAAAATCCTAAATATTCAAACGAAACTAATGGCGTAGACCGTATCCCATTTTGACACTTCTAGGTACCTAAAATAAATAAAATCATATTTCTGGCACTATAGTGAGTGACTACACTATCTATGTTGATAACTAAAACCTATGCGATTGAGTCGATTTGTGAAAACTTTCGAATTTTCATGAGGTTCCTAAAACTTGAAAAAATCCATCCTTTGAATTTATGGCGGGTTATTACAAGTAGGAACACCTAACACAGTAGCAACATAACCATATAGAGAGACTCGTGATCTAGGGTGTAAAGGAAGCTCATACCAGGCGAGCGCGAATAAGCGAATGCAACATTTGGGTTCGCAATGATAAGGGCAAGCAATGACAGAGGCAAGCAAAGGATGTTCGGGATTAGCACCGGTAGAGCAATGCACAAAAATGAGTAATGAGATGGTCAAGAAAAGTAATAGACAAATTGGGCGGTAGGTGAGTAACAAGCAAAACGATACAAGTCCGAGCAAGTACTCGGAACACGTTCTGATCCTTGCACGCCCTACTTCCAATCTAAGCTAAAGCTTGGAGTTCATTCCCGCACTATGATGTGATGCCGAGCGAATGCTTGGAATGTAACGCCCCGGTCCCGCACAGGTCGGAGAGTTACTTCCTAACACTTAAACTCACATTTCAACAATATAAAAATAGACTTCAAATTCCCAATATCATATAGAAAATTTGATTCAAGCCACTATACTTATATTATCTCACCCAAAGCCTCAAAATCTTGATCCTCAGCTGAACCATCAAAATATCTGAAAAATATTGTGGAGATAAGGGGTGAGTTATCAACAACTCAGTAAGCATAGAGCATATAGTAGCATGTAAACATGAGCATTTATAAAGTTCGGTATGCAAAACAAGACATTTACTTTCAGAATGCAGAAACGACATATTTTCTTTCAGAATGTATAAACAAAACTTGTTACAAAACATCAGAGCGAAATTTTCAGAAAAACAAACTTGTTCCCAAAAAGAAAGTCCTTTGGCATACCCAAACTGAAACATTATATTCATATCATCTCATAGCATCACATCGGGACAAATACCATGTTTAACCCCCGTGGTAGGGTCATAAATCATCCTTATATCCGTGGCTGGGCCGTATTCCATGTTTCATCCTCGTGGTAGGGTTATAAACCACCATTATACCGGTGGTTGGGCCTTAACAGAAACAGAACGAAACATCATCAGAACCAGATCACATTCAAATACAGAATCAGAACTTCATGCCAAGGTTTTCAGATGACACATCATATCAAAACAAAATACTGAATAGCTTCAAATCATTTCACATGTTTGAAATAAACAGAATCCAAAATATCTTCATTTATTCATAGCAAAAACATTTAGATTTTCATATTCGCTCCTTTTGCATAGTTCAAAAATAGAATGCGCAAAATTAGCTCATGTCTACATCAGTAATGACAGAAAATACTTTCTCTTATATAGAGTTTATGCATATGTAGAACAAACATTTGAGGTCGTTTCATATTTCTTTTCAAACAAACATGCATATTTTCAAAGTCAACCTCATTTCATTTCTTTTATGCAAAACTAATATATGAACCCTGTTTACCTGGACAACTTAGCTTTTTAGAATTTTTCTCAAAAATGTCGAGTCGACTATAAATCGTCACCTATAAAAATAATCAAATAATTTCCATAAGTTTTCAATCAATCACGGATTTCGATATTTAAGCATAAGCTTCTAAAATAACCTATTTTAATTTCTCAAAACTTAAAACCCTCATAATCCCAAAATATATCATCACTTCCTAAAAATCACCAATATCCACCATGACCAACGTCAAACTCAAAACACCAATATTTAAATCCGAAATAGCCAACAAATTTCATAGCATAAACCAATCACACAAACAACTCTATCATCCAATCCAACCGACAACCTTACTCCTCGGACTCAGTCTGGCACAACCAACCAATTAATAGTAAATATGAGTTAGCGCAAAAATACATTTAAATCTCAAAAGTTCTTTGGAAAAATACTTACAATGCTATAATATAATTTTTGAAAGATCACGGAGGTGCTAGAAGCGGCAATGCAGCAAGAAAACA
This sequence comes from Juglans regia, assembly GCF_001411555.2. Taxonomy (NCBI): domain Eukaryota; kingdom Viridiplantae; phylum Streptophyta; class Magnoliopsida; order Fagales; family Juglandaceae; genus Juglans; species Juglans regia. The sequence goes on along the minus strand of NC_049910.1, from coordinate 21,510,063 downwards.
GTGTCAAATGCATTGTGGCCGTAGGTCTCAAAAACTCACTTTTGAACGGTGACAAACCAAGACTCGAGATTGCTAGGGTGGGGTTTAGGGATATCGGTGAAACTAGTGGTAGTGGTGGTTGGCCGTGGGCGGCGGTTGAAGGCCAAAATGCTCAAATCAGAGATGGAGATAGATGGGCTTCACTGGTGACAGATCAGAGCCACGGATTGGTGCATTAGGTAGCTGGGATGTCGAGGATGAAGTGGTTAAGAAATGGTGGCCGGAGGTGGTGCGACGGCGGCGGTCGAGCGAAGAGAAGGCCGCGGCTTTAAGCTACTCGTGGAGGAGAACGGCGGTGAGTTAGGGGCTAAGATCGGAGGGTGGTGGTCACCAACCGATGGGGAAGCGAATGGGCTGGGCGGTGACGGTCACGGCGGCACGCGGCGGTGGCTAGGTGGAGAGGAGAAAAATGCACAGGGAGAGAGAGGGAGGGGGCGTCGCGCGGGAAAGCAGGGGAGAAGAAAAGAAAAGTGAGGAGAAAAGAAAAAGAGGAAGAAAAGAAAAAGAGGAAAAGAAAAAGTGAGGGAAAGAAATGAGGTCTAATCCTCATATTTTGGATCACAAAAATGATCTAATGGAAACGATTTCAAAACAAGTAAAATAAAATAATTCAAACCTAGTGATTAAAATGAAAATAAATAATTAAACCCAACAATAAATTAATTTAAAATAAAGAGAAATTTAAATGAATAATAATAATTAATATTAAGGAAACATGTCAAATTTAATTTTCACAAGTTAAAAAAATCATAAAAATAAATCCACTAAAATCTGAAAATTTAAAAAAGGAGAATCAATTTTAAATTAATAACAAATAATCTTTCAATTAAAAATATATTAAAATACAATGTTACACGGAATCTATTTCCCCATACGACACCGCAAGTTGTGAGAAGACACACATGCCGCCAGACCATGTGCAACTAGCGTCAAGACTTTATCACGACGTGTACGACATTCACAAGCAGCAGACTGGAGGACCAACCCCAATCGAAGAGCTCGAACCTCCTTGGTCATTCTTCTGGGATGCGGCAAAGCATATTATTGTGGACTCTGCCACCCCTAAATACAACGTACACCTAGACAACCGGATGCTTACCAACCACCGGGCCAATCCCCACGACCTGTTACAGAGGACTGTGACACCATTTCACCCTTTATCTACTCAATGGCCATCTCTATCTTTCACTCTGTTACCAAAGCTCTCTCTAGCTACTCAAGCTCTCTATGTCTGTGTCTTTCTCTCTCTCTCTTTCTCGTATGTTCTTTGTTCAAACGGAACACCCCTCCTTTCTAAAATTTTGAACTGATCACCCGCTTAGGCGCCCGAGGTCATCATCAGAGGACTGCTTGAAGCCAACGCGCCAACGATCGAACTCAATGACTATCACTGCATGAGATAAGTGACTTCCTTGACAGAGCTTACAATGTGTGTGGATTATGCTAGTACACTAGTTGTTTCAAGTCCATGGCATTGTAATGTTAAAAGAGTAATAGGGTGATGACCTTGTGCTTCTATGTTACACTGAACGTTTGCATTTGACTTCCTCGACGGTGGTATATGTTGGATGACCGAGAGTCGTTCTCTTCTTTCAGATTTATCTCCGTGTAGTTAAGGATAACTAGGAGTTTATCTGAGTATTATCTCGTACCTCTCTATTGCACCGTGTTTTACAAGTGGACTCATGAATTACTCATACCACATTTGACGTATCTTGTAGTTAGTTTTTCTCATATATGTGTACGTTAATTTCTGGTAACGATTTTTTTATTATAATTCTCCTTTTGAGTGGGTTCACTTCATGTATTTAATGTAAGAGTTCTATTTGAACTCTATGTCCCACTCACCCATATCTGATAGAGTTTTAAATAGTTGATAGAGTTATAATGGGATTTAAACTCGAGATAAGATTAACTCTTATCTCTAATTATAGTCTGACTCAAAGATTTAGATTTCATGATGGCCAAAAATCTATAAATAGGACTGAGGGGTTAAAGGGTTCTCACCTACAACATTAGAGTGCCTCTAGCCATCGGGAGACACTAGTGAGGCCAAGTTGCTAGGGTGATCCTTCTCTCATAGCCAAATTCATTTCTTCATCAAACAGATGGAGAAACATCTATTATTATTATTATTTATTATTGTGGATCATACAAAATCAAATATCTATTTATTAATGTTCATGTTAAAATATCTAACATGTGGTATCAGAGCTTCAGGTTATATATTTTTATGATCTCAATGAAATTTACAGTAAACATGTGCTTTCATATATTATGATTTTATTATTCTGTGAAAGATTAAAAACATTGATTTTACAATTTGAGGAAAATTTTATAACGATTGATTATGTGTAATATGAAATTACGATGCACTGACGACTATTAATATATTTCGGTTTTGCACCTATTTCTCCTATTACGATTACTTGCATCTGTTTTGATTGAGTGTATTTCAAATATTACGCATTGTTTACATTGATGCGTGTTGGTAATAAAAAAAAAAAAATCTCGATAACTACTGGGTGAAATTGAGAAACCGTGTGGTTGAGGTTGTGGAACCACCGTATATGGTGGAACCACTGTGAGTGGTGGCCGGTGTCACGACACGCGGCTGTACAAGGATGTGGATGGGATGGCACAGTGGGTTGTGAAATCCCGAATGGGTGCCGTCCCTACCTAACTAAAATCTCGACCGCCTTAAGGAAGGACGGCGCCGCGAGGAGGCTGAGAACCTCCTCGCCGGCATCTCTGTAACGGCGGCAAAGGGCTCTCAAGCCCACTGCCCGCAGTGGTTTTGTGGAGAGTTTCAGTAAACAAAAAAAAAAAAAAAACACAGAATCAAATTGGGCCCTGTACAGTAGGCTCGGATTCTAGCCTATTGTGTTAACCGGCCTCATCACTGAACCGGGTTACTGTACCGGTCCGGTCCAGACCCGGACCGGTTATATTATATTATTATTATTTATTAAAAAAAATCTGGAATTTATTTTCTGTTATTTATACATGTTATTATTGTCAAATACATGTATTAAATTTTATAAACATGTTATTATGGGTATTAAATTAAATTTTATGCATGTTATTATTGTTAAAGACGTGTATTAATTTTTATTAACATGTTATTGTTGGTATAAAATTGAATTTTATACATGTTATTATTGTTAAGGACATGTATTAAATTTATTAACATGTTATTATTATATACATGTATTAATTAGATTTTATGCATATTATTAAATACATGTATGAATTGTTTATTTTGGCTATTATTATGTCATGCATATTTTATCCAATATAGGGAAAATGATTTTCTTCAAAAATTAAGAAAATATCGGTTGCCCAAAGGTACAAGATTTTCTTAATTTTTATGATAAATCATTAAACCCATAGTAAGGTGGATATGATGGAGTGAACAATTTGTGTGTCAAGATCTACTCCCAAATGAGGGTCTTGATGACACTTCTAGTTCATCCATCAAAAGTAAAGATTGGAGGGAACACTTTGTATATCAGAGTTTACTCCCAAAAGAGAATTCTGATGATACAACTAGTTCATCCACAGAATTTAATACTGGTGAGAACACTTTGTGTATTAAGATCTACTCCCAAAGGAGGGTCTTGATGATACTATTAGTTTATCCATAATTGTTTAAATTCTGATTATTATTTATAAGTGTCTAACTCAAAGCATTATGTGATAAAATTTTCTTGCAGTAAGCGTATCTACATCACTACACTCACAAACTTCATTTGTTCCTGTTTTGACTGGCTCTAATTTTTCTGAATGGGTTGAACGAGTTAGGTTCACCTTGGGAGTCCTTGACTTGGACTCATCACTTACGAGTCCAAAACCACCACCCATCACTGAGAATAGTGATAGAGATCAAAGAGAGTCATATAAACAATGGGAGAGATCAAATAGGCTGAGTTTGATGTTCATGAAAATGACCATAGCTGAAAATATAAAAAATTCACTCCCTAATGCTGAGGAAGCCCAATTTTTTTTGAAAAATGCTGAGGAGAGGTTTAGGTCCGCAGATAAATCTTTAGCAGGAACACTTATGGCTAGACTTACTACCATGAAATATGATGGTGCTAAAGGAATGCAAGAGCATATCCTTGAAATGACCAATATTGCCGCTAGATTACAAACCCTTGGAATGAAAGTTGAGGAGTCATTCATTGTTCAGTTTATTCTGAACTCATTGCCACCTCAGTATGGTCCATTCCAGATGCATTATAATTCTATTAAAGACAAATGGAATGTGAATGAGTTGGCAAGTATGGTAGTTTAGGAAGAAGCGAGACTGAAACAACAAGGTCATTACTCTGTTAATTTTGTGACCAAAGAAGCCGGAAAGAAAAAGCACCAGTATGGCAAGATGAAACGAATTGGACCACCGAAAGGAAAGCAGCCTAAGAAAGTTAATCAGGTTCAACATAACAGTAGCAAATGCTACTTTTGTGGGAAGCATGGACACATGAAAGCTGAGTGTCCGAAACATAAGGCTTGGTTTGAAAAGAAAGGTAAGTCACTTGCCTTTGTATGTTTTGAATCAAACCTTGTAAATGTTCCCACGGTTAGATTCAGGTGCTAATGTTCATGTTTCTATAACCATGCAGGGATACCTTACAAGCCAAACACCAAGCCCCAGTGAACGATTTATTTTTATGGGAAACGATAATAAGGCTGAAGTTTTAGCCATAGGAACTTTTCGTTTGGTTTTAAGTACCGGTCAATATTTAGACCTTCATAACACAGTATATGTGCCTTCTGTGAGGCGTAATTTGATTTCCTTATCCAGACTAGATACTGATGGTTATTCTTTTTCGTTCCATAATGGTAGTTTCAATTTATTTCGAAATGATTTATCTATTGGTTCTGGGTTTCTTTCTGATAGTCTTTATCGACTTTGCCTCGATAATACATTTATTAAAAATACCTATACTCAGTACCATAAAACATGTATTGGAACTAAAAGAAACATTATGAATGAAAATTCTTATGACTTGTGGCATAAAAGATTGGGGCATATCTCCAAAGAACGGTTACAAAGATTAGTAAAAGAAGGGATACTTTCGCATCTTGATTTTACTAATCTTGAAGTGTGTGTGGATTGCATTAAAGGAAAACAAACCAAACATACTAAGAAATGTGCCATAAGAAGTAAAGGACTTCTTGAAATAATTCACACTGATATATGTGGACCATTCTCCATTGAATGTTTTGGTGGATAAAAATATTTTATCACCTTTATTGATGATTTTTTACGGTTTGGATATATCTACCTACTACATGAGAAATCTCAAGCTGTTTCAGTACTTGAGGTATTTCTCATGGAGGTGGAAAGGCAGTTAGATAAAAAAGTGAAAATCATCAGGTCGGATCGAGGTGGAGAATATTATGGAAAGTATGATGAATCGGGCCGTAACCTTGGCCCATTCGCCAAACTTCTTGAACAGCGTGGCATTGTTGCACAATATACGATGCCCGGGACGCCACAGCAGAAAGGTGTTGCTGAAAGGCGTAATCGGACATTATTGGATATGGTCAGAAGTATGGTAAGCAATACTACCTTACCCAAATCACTGTGGGGTGAAGCTATTAAGACGGCAATGTATATCTTAAACCGAGTTCCTAGTAAGTCAGTTCCAAAAACTCCTTTCGAGCTATGGACTGGTAGGACACCAAGTTTAAGGCACATGCATGTTTGGGGTTACTCGGCCGAAGCGAGACTTTACAATCCACATGAAAGGAAATTGGATCCTAGAACTGTAAGCGGGTACTTTATTGGGTACCCAAAGAGATCCAAAGGGTATAGGTTTTACTGTCCTAATCACAGTCCGAGAATAGTGGAAACAGGAAATGCTAAATTCATTGAATTTGGTGAGATCGGTGGGAGAATTGAACCCAGAGATGTGATAATTGAGGAAAGTACGGATAGATGTCCCTATACCTACATCCTCAGAAAGGATAATAGTTCCTCTAATTGATCATCACGATGATACATTGGAACATGTAAATGATTATCCATCTCAGAATGATAATATCACTGACGAATCAAATTCGGAGTCACGAGAACAGGTTGTCTTACGCAGGTCTCAGAGAGATCGAAGACCTGCTATTTCAACAGACTATGTGATGTATCTCCAGGAATCTGAATTTGACATTGGAGCAAGTAAAGATCCACTAACATTTTCACAAGCTATACACGGAAATGATTCTAGTAAATAGATCGATGCTATGAAAGAAGAATTGAAATCCATAGATCAAAATCAAGTCTGGGATCTCGTTGAATTGCCTGAAGGGAGTAAAAGAGTCGGATGTAAATGGGTCTTTAAGACCAAACGCGACTCAAAAGGCAATATTGAACGATATAAGGCCAGACTTGTTGCCAAGGGTTTTACTCAGAAAGAAGGCATTGATTACAAAGAGACCTTTTCTCCAGTATCTAAAAAGGACTCTTTCAAGATCATTATGGCATTGGTGGCTCATTATGATTTAGAGTTACACCAGATGGATGTGAAAACGGCATTTTTAAATGGAAGTTTGGATGAAGAGGTCTACATGGAGCAGCCATAAGGCTACTCAGAAAAGGGCAAGGATCACCTAGTATGTAAGCTTAAGAAATCAATATACGGGCTTAAGCAAGCTTCCCGACAATGGTACTTAAAGTTCAATGATACCATTACTGCCTTTGGATTTAAAGAAAACATTGTTGATCGATGTATATACCTAAAGGTCAGTGGAAGTAAGTTCATAATTTTGATTTTGTATGTTGATGATATCTTGTTAGCTAGCAGTGATCTTGGCTTACTTTATGAAACCAAGGATTTTCTTTCTAAGAACTTTGAAATGAAAGATATGGGTGAGGCATCTTTTGTGATCGAAATCGAAATTTTTCGAGATCGAAAACAAAGACTGTTGGGATTGTCTCAGAAAAGTTACATAGAAAGAGTTCTTGAGAGATTTGGCATGAAAAGTTGTTCATCACTGGACACTCCAATATCAAAAGGTGATAAGTTTAGCCTATCTCAGTGTCCTGAAAATGAGTGGGAGCGCAAAGAGATGGCAAAAATCCCCTATGCATCAGTTGTGAGGAGCTTGATATATGCACAGATTTGTACGAGGCCAGATATTAGTTTTGCAGTTGGCATGCTTGGGCGCTACCAAAGTAACCCAGGGATGTCTCATTGGAAAGCAGCAAAGAGGGTATTGCGATATTTGCAAGGAACTAAGGATTACCAGCTTACCTTCAGAAGAACTGACATTTTGGAGGTAACTGGATACTCAGACTCTGATTTTGCTGGTTGCTCTGATAGCAGGAAATCCACTTCAGGTTATGTTTTCCTGCTGGCTGGTGGAGCGATCTCATGGAGAAGTATGAAGCAAACTATCACTGCTTCATCTACAATGGAGGCTGAGTTTGTGGCATGCTTTGAGGCCACAGTACATGGTTTATGGCTGAGGAACTTTATTTCAGGGCTTGGAGTTATCGACTCTATAGCCAGGCCGTTGAGAATTTATTGTGATAATTCCTCTGCAGTATTTTTTTTCCAAGAACGATAGGTATTCTAAAGGTGGTGCCAAGCACATGGAGCTCAAATACCTAAGTGTTAAGGAGGAAGTACAGAAACAAACAGTGTCTATAGAACATATTAGTACTATGCTTATGATAGCAGACCCATTAACAAAGGATCTAGTAGCCAAACTATTTAAGGAACATGTTGATAGAATGGGTCTTATGATATGAACATGTTAATGAGCTTGTAAATGTTTTGAATTCTATTTTGACACTTAATGATATCTATTATGGTTATTTTGTTTTTGTTTTCTTGTCTTTCCACTTTATACGTACATTAAATGATGTGGATGAATGATGACAAGATAATGTCAACAATAGACATGAATTGGAACCCAAGGCATTATAGCATTAGCCTTAATTATCCCAATCAAATATCATGTTAAATTAAGTTACTGATGTTGTGGTACATGGAAGGAAATTTGTTGATTATATAACAGAGGACCGCCATGACTCGCATTAGTATCTAGTTTGACATTGATATTACGAAACTCATGAAATGTAAATTAAGCTATGAAAAATTTCAGGAATTGAATTTGCGCAGTATGGTTAATTTCCTGTAATAAACTCATGAACGGAAAATATCATTTATGGGCGTATGGGCCAAGTGGGAGAATGTAAGAGTTCTATTTGAACTCTATGTCCCACTCACCCATATCTGATAGAGTTTTAAATAGTTGATAGAGTTATAATGAGATTTAAACTCCTAAGAGATAAGATTAACTCTTATCTCTAATTATAGTCTGACTCAAAGACTTAGATTTCATGATGGCCAGAAATCTATAAATAGGACTGAGGGGTTAAAGGGTTCTCACCTACAACATTAGAGTGCCTCTAGCCATCAGGAGACACTAGTGAGGCCAAGTTGCTAGGGTGATCTTTCTCTCATAGCCAGATTCATTTCTTCATCAAACAAATGGAGAAAGGTACATCTATTATTATTATTATTTATTATTGTGGATCATACAAAATCAAAGATCTATTTATTAATGTTCATGTTAAAATATCTAACATTTAACTGCAACATCAGATATTTGCAATATTTACCTCTCGGTTTCAGGCCTGGTATAAGGACCTAGTTTTCTAGTTTTATGGTTTCTACCTCACACCGTGTTGTGTTAATTTATTCACATATTGTGTTTAAAAAAAAAAAAAAAATCTACTCATCAACCCTACACAACATACCACACGATTTTTTTATTTATTTTTTATTTTTCTCTTACCAAATATATAGTGTATAGATGATGAGTAGAAGAATTCATTTAATTTAGCAAAAAAAAAAAAGAGTAAAAATATAAGTGTGGTGTGTGGTGTATAGTGTATAATGTAAAAATGATGAGTAGAATGGCTTAAAAAAAAAAAAAAAAAAAAAAAAAAAGGAGAAAAAAAGAGCCGCCAGGTGCTTTTGGATGGGTACTTTTATAAATCAGATCACATTATATAAATATATATAATGCCAAGATTGATACTTTATCGATTCCCACTTGAAAGCCAACAGTTATAATTCGGTAAAATTAGAAAGCTACAGAATAACTCAAATCAAGTAGAACGTGCAAAACATTCCAAAAAAAAGTAAAATGTGCAAAAAAAATAGAATGTGGTGGAAGAGGTCCTTAATAAAATGGATCGAAGTGAACGTTACGAGCAAAGAATACTACCAAATAAGCTCTGTATGGAAACATTACAAATTGATATTGTGAAGCCGGTAAAGTACACTAGAGAATTTCAGAGCCCCACAACAGGAACCAATTGAGTACCATGACATAGACTTTACTCCATTTATAGTTTTGAAAGAAATCAGAGGAAAGAAATACAACGATGAAGTTCACATTTCTCCTGTATCTGAAACTGTGTCAATCCCTACATATGAAAATTTTCTTTTTAATGTAAATGTAGTTATTGATATCAAGGCCGATGAAAAGAGTTCGCTCCTTGTTCGTGGTGGTTACTAACAACAGGAATATCCAAGCTGCTGCCTTCAGTCTCGGGGGCAACTTCTCTTACATCAGCTATCCTTGCCTCATTTGCCTGAATATCACTCCATTCACCATCATGAATGTGGAGGTTCACCTGATCTGCTGCCATATGGACTACACTCTCTCCGGAGACTGGGATCGCCCTAGAAACACTGAGACATGCTTTATCCACATTCTCCTCCGACAAGTCTACATGCTTTGTCAGTGGAAGAGTGTTATCAATACCCGAGCAAGACTCAGACTTCTCCTCAAAAATTTGCTTAGTATCAATCTGCTGTCTGTTAAGAGAGAGAGAGAGAGAAAGAGAGAGGAAAAAAAAAGGTGTTTTTAAACTTATCCTCACCAAGTTAAGTGGCCATTGACTTATCAAAAAAGTTAAGTGGCCATTGTTTTTATTGACCTTTACATCATAGTCTAATTCTCCCGATGAAAAAATTGGGATCGCAGACACCAGTCATGCAATGGTTACAGTAACTATCATTTTTCTTGGGTTGGGGAATTCTCTGAGTAGGGGAAAAACTCAATACTACATCCTGTAACACTGTGAGGCATACATGTATAGTACACAATAAAAACAGGAAAAGCAAGCTTTTTATAAACTCATACTTGTCTGAAATTTCTATAGATTTTTGGCAAAATTGTACCATTTCTCTAACATCTTAGTTTTAACATTTTTTTTTATTGGCACGGGGTGTCCAGGACAAAAGTCTCAACTAATCCTGGGTGGGGGTGCATAGTTCTCAACAATGAGTTTTCCACAAATGCACATCGGGTAATCCAAATGAACCTTAGCTCGACATTTATATAAATAAGGACTCGCATGCTTTTCAATTTACTTCATAGTTGGACCATTTTTTTCTATTTTTGGTAGTCACTGTAACTAAGCACCATCAAGGGTTTTGCCTATAACTTGGCGCACTATTAAGTGGTTTTGCTGAAACAGGGGGAATCATGTCAAGCAAGAATTACAGAAGAGTAGATGTGAAATGATCCCTATTGGGCACAGGGGTTGAGATACTAAACCTTTGAAGTTGTGCTTGTAACTTGTTCACATATGCCAGAAGCTCTTGCTTTTCATTCACAGCAGTTGATTCTTTCTGTATAACCTCCTTTATTCTAGCTTCAGCATCTGCCTCTGTAACCCTGACCTTTTCTTCTGCTCTCACAACAGCTGCTTCTAATATAACAACACGCTCTCTAGCTTTTGCAAGCTCAGAACGCCACATATGTGCCTCCTGGATAGCAGAGTCTCTCTGTTTACTCAGTTGCTCTCTTTCTTTATTCACAGCCATAACCTTTTGTTCATATTCTTTTAGCTGCAAGTATGTATGAAAGCCATAATAGAGAAAGACAATTAAAAGTGACATCTAAAATCATAGTAATATTTTAAATTCAATAAAGGATAAATCAAATAAAGGGAGAGGAGAGAAAGGGAATTCAACAGCGAAAGATATTCATGATCATTGACTGAGAATTCTTTCCTAGTTTTTTTTTAAGTGTTCTTTCTTAGTTGTTTCCTCCATATCAGGTTGAACATTATCGATCAGACAACACAAAAGCCATCAACAAAGTAGCTTTGACACACTGGAAAAAAAAGTACCTTTGACATAGATGACTCCAGCTGCTTCTCTGAATCTCTTTTAAGACGCTCAATTTCTACACATGCAATTCTCCTTTGTTCATCCATTGTATGAGCAGCAGATGCAGCAGCCTCAGCAGCTTCGGCAGTCTCAGATAATTTATCTGCTATATCTTTTATTGTTAAATCCCGTGCACGAAGGTCCCGAGCCAAATTCTGCAGTTCTTCATCCTTGACTCGCAGTGTCTCCTGCAAGATGCACATTCATACAACCAAATATAGGAGAAATGAATATCCAAATATACTTGCCTGACTAGCAATGACATTAAAGGAATAAGCTTAGCTAGAAAAAAATTAAAAGGGGGAAGAGAGAGAGAGAGAGAGAGAGTAAACAACATGAGAAGCCCATGGTGGCAAGAGGCAACATGCTAAGAAGGCCAGTTAAAATAGGGCCTTAAAGCAAAAAAGCACCTATAATAAGCCAAGCCAGCCAAATTCCGTTACTATGATAAAACACAAAATCACGGGACCCAAATGCCTATTCTTCATTTATTCAATAACTCTCACTAGTCAAGTTTCAACATTGAAGGGGCATATACACAAACACATACAAGAAGCTCAATCACAACAGCAATCTACTTAACATAGAAGTAAGGGCACATGCACAAACAAGAGGCAGTATCACATCGCACTCTACACTGAACTGCCAATGAATTCCTCAAATCAAGCCAAACCGATAGTAATAGCAGCTACAAAATCAAGGACGACTCTACAAGAAAATGCCTGTATGCCACGACCCAAATCCATCCACTAGGGGAAAAATCCGAAATAATAAAATTTGAAATGTCATTCTCCTAGCTACTAAGCAGTCCATAATGCATACAATATTCTATATATTAGTAAAATGGGCTGCCTAGCCTCATTCTGGTTGCTGCCTAACTTTACAAGAAGAAAAGCAATGTTCTTCAAATATTTTACTACTCACCAAATATCAGATTTTAAGAGTGCATTTCAGGAAATTGGTTTCTCAGAAATCCAATTCTCAGGCTTTAATGATCATGAATGATCTGGTACATGAAAGACACTGAACACATTAAACTTCTTTTTAATTGAATGAGCACTAATGGAACACCTGCCATTTTCTTCCTAAGCATTTTTTTTTAACAATAGGGTTTTTGACGAGATTCTCAAACTTTGTGCTTATATATCAATACATCTCTTTCTCCAAAACCAAATTCTATCCAGACAATTGAAACACGAGTAACTATTTGACTTGGTTCTTGTGAATGGGATATTTTCTAAGACCCAGAGCATGGGTGGCAATACATGGCCATGACCTGATTACATCGAGGTTGTGAAGGTTGTGGAGTAGAGTTTTCATCACATATCTGATGATATATTCGTTCATATATTTTTCAGGGACCCCACCCATGAGGGTGGTACATTTGCATGAGCTTCCTGCAGAGCAATACACAAAAAATGGAATTTTGATGTTCTTGGGATGATAAACATATAGAGGATATTTTATCGCTGGTGCATTCAATCCTACCCATGTTACAGCTAGCTTGTTTCTTTGGATGTGCCATACCTTCATTCATTGTGACACGAAGAGTCTATTGACTTGTTTGATACCTTTGAATTCAGGAATAAGCTAATCAATTAGTTCATACCTTAACATTATTCATTTTGCAGCAATTTCATAACTCGATCATCACCTCCATGTGGTTTACCACTTACATGGCCTTAAGTTCATCATTATTGTTCTAATATTTTTCAAATTAGCCTTTTGCATGAATAGCACTGTAAGACTAAATGTCTCGCCTTCAGCTGACCTTTGTTCAAATCTTTGAACATCTAGATATCTTTGGAGAAATTGCAGTATGTATAGAGTCTTATCTCTTTTTTATCTTGCTTCTATAAGGAATCTTTACCAATATTGTTTATGCTTTATTACTGGGACCATGATTTAGACTTGTCATTTTGAAGATTTTGATTTTCTGCACGAATAGAGTTTTCATCTGCGGATAATCCGATTTTGATGTTAGTGTAACAGCTTTCTCTAGTTTCTCCAATGTAGCAAACTCGTCCTGGTACATGAGGGAACATATAGTTCCCCAACATCAGTATTTGAAACTTTTGGGCCATGGCAATGTATCTATGTAGAAAAATCTGCACAGGTTATAGTTATTCTAAATTATTCAAACTTTGTTCCCAACTTTATTAACTTAGTGGTGATATAAGAATTTTTACCCATTTTGATATTACTTTTAGCATCTGAGAATTAAGTGTGTATGAAGGTATTTATTAAGTAAAGAAGTTAGTACTGGCACAAATAAGAAGGCAATATGTGCAGTCATCCATACATATACATTCTAGCTTTGCCTCCTAGATTGTTCCATCTATCTTGTACCAAATATCAGAGACAACCAAATATGGCAAATGGATTTACAAGTGATTAATATGTACATTCCAACTTAGTTAAACAATTAAAAGTGCAGGATATAAATCTGATGTAACTGCAGACGAACGCAAGCTATTCATCTTATTATCAATAAAGGCAAAGACCATAAACATAATCCCAATGAAAAATCGTAAGGCATGCAATTCATAATTAAGTAAAGACACAGTATAAGGTGGAAAATATAGATATTGTACCCTCATGATTGCTAGATCATCCATTGGACCATCGCTTGTTTTATTTGTCACCATTCCTAGAGCATTTCTTAAAGAAATCTGCATTGCTGCTTCAATTTCTTTAGAACATTCAAGGGCTGTCGAATTAGCAGCAGAAACTACAGTTGCAACTGTTCCTAATTTTGCAGAACCATTCCCACTTAAGGAATTCACAGCCTCTTTATGGGCCTTCAGAACTAACTGTGTTGCACTGAACGTCAGAAGGCAATGAGAAAGGGAAATATTAGCAGAGAATAAGCCCCAAAATATGTATTCATCAATAAATGTGTTTATAACTGGGGCAACAAATCAAACACAAAGAAGAAAACGTTATCAGAATAATGTTCATTTTACGCAAAGGATTCAATCTAATGAACAAAATGCAATTGTAGAGAATAGCTAATAGTTGAGAATTTGTAACCAGTATCCAAGTGACAGCAGTCAACAATGTAATAAAGAATTTGCACAACACTCACAAAACACACGCACGCACGCATGCAAGGAAATATTAAAAGAGATAAATGTCAATGAAACTCTCATCATGATCCTTAACAATAGCTTCGCTTAATGTCCCCCGCCAAACTAAAGAGAAAAGGAGATGAAGGTCATTATGTCTAATTTCTTTTTTTTTTTACGTACTTTATTTTTTGTTTTTAAAAATGATGAACTTTGACCAATACTTCAAGCCACCTAACTTAAAGTTGAAGAGCCACTCAACTTGACTTCTCGCAGTTTTTTGCCTAATCTCTACTAAGCTCTAAAACAACCTAGACTTTTCACCACTAAACAGAACAAGGATGTAGGAAGAAGCAATGTACCTCTTTCCAAACCCTACATCATTGACCACAGCCTTTCTTTTCTTAAACAATGGGGCAAGTAAAAAATAATAATATCATAAAATATGGAAGGGTCCCATGCTTCAAACTTAGTACAAATCTCAGATGACTGCATGATCCCTTTTAATCAAAAAATTACCAGAAAGGTAACTTCACATACAAATCAGCCATCAGTTTGCAAGAAACATCTGCAAACTCCGGAAATTCTAGAATAGACTTATTATATAGTCTTTTGGACTGTAAGGCCAACCATATAGCTAGCCATCTGGAAAGGAAAACGGAATTTTTTTTTATTGGCACAGGGGTCCAAGAACAGTGTCCCGACTAATCCCAAGAGTGCACATGCCCTTGGCACGGAGCTTCCCGCAAGTGCACATCGGGTAATTCAAGGGAAAAATCCTCCAATCTGATGGCCCCTAGAAATTGTTTGCACCCAAGAGGTTTCAAACCTTAGACCTTGAAGGGTGCATATCACCAAGACCAAGGCCTTTACCACTTGAGCCAACACCTAGGGTTTGGAAAACGGAATATAAAAACCGTACACTATTTAGAGCAAAAGTAAAGGACAGCTTTTCACCAAAAATAAACATTAAGAACCTTGCTAGTGGTGAAGTTTCAAGCTCACAATTCACATAACCTTGTTTCTTTCTGCATATCTCTAAAGCATTCATTACAGAGTTTACAACTTTGTTAAATCACCATTTGTCCTAAAAAGTTAAGTTGATGAGAAGAAATGACTTCAATTGTTTAATTTATGTTTTAACACTCCCACTCACATGTGAGTCATACTTTCTCTTAATAAGTGCACCAAACATCTGGAGTATTTAGTTAAAAATTGGGGAAGTAAAATGTAGAGTGCTATTTATTGTGTAAGGAAGGTGGTGAATGGGGGAGATTAAATCCGGTACTGATCAGTCTCCCACTAGTGCTGCTCCTAGACTTCCCTACTGAAGCTCTGATGGACTACCCCAGTTCCATCCTTCAATGTGCTATTCCCTTCTCCCATCAGCCTATTCAAGCAATTATGAACCCAGAACAAATACCCTCATCTTCCACTTCAAGTCCTGTTTCAAAGCCCAAGTCTGTAAGTCGAGTATCTCCTCCTGCCTCTGTCCCACATTGCCTTGGAGGGAGAAGTTCAATCCCTTTATAAAGATTTTAATGGGTTTCAATTGTAACATTGATTATTCCTTTTGGAGTATGGGCCTAGATGTGATTTGTGCTTTATTGGGTAATTACAAGAGACATCTACCATATCATATTATATCAACAATTTTCCCAAAAACATAAGTTAATAAGGATAGAGAAATTTAATTATTTAATTTATGTTCTGAAAAAAAAAAAAAAAAATATGGTTGGCACCGGGTGTCCGGGAACAGCGTCTCGACTAATCCCAAGGATACACAGGCCGGCAAGGAGTTTCCGGCAAGTGCAGCTCGGGTTATTCAAGGGGAAAATCCCCCCAGCCTGATGGCCCCTAGAGAGTGTTTGCACCCAATGGGATTCGAACCTTGGACCTTAGAGGGAGCATATCATTAAGACCAAAACCTTTACCACTTGAACCAACCCCTAGAGGTTTTCTGAAAAAATTAAACCTACAAGATACTTGACTATGCTAACAAATGTATGTGCTAGAATAAGACCATTCCAAACTTGTTATAAATGAAGAACAGATGCACAGCAGAACCATGACACAGTAAACCTTTTTGTAACCAAAGAAAAATATTACAATAAATCATATCATGCAAAGGCTTAAAAAGGAAAGATCCAGAGAACCTACTGTAAAGTTGATACCCAAGCTCTAGCCGCACCAGGAGTCTCTGCGCAAAGGAAGTAGTCCTTTTTCTGGGGGGTCCCAATATCTAAGTATAATAGTTAAGAAGCACTCATGTTTACAATTTCAACCCGCAATAAAAGGATACTTACAATGAAACTCAAAAAGATACAAACTTTAGTATTTTCTACATTGCTAGAAAAAATAATGAAATGTGGATACAGAAACAACAGCCATCATACTTTGGTAGTCCACTAAAGCACATTAAGAAAGAAACAAAAAAACACGAAAAAAAATAAGTGTTAGTAATTTTTAAAGCTAAAAGCCACTTGGACGAATTAGTTTAACCAAGAATGCAATAATGCATGCTTATTCAGAACGGTCTCAATCTTACTGGAAGTTGACAGGAGAGATCGTAATCGTGCTATTTGCATCAAATATAATGGATCCCTTAACAGCTGGCTCATTTCTCCTGATCCTAAAGCAAACAGACAACACGAAATATCAAATATTAAAATTCTTATGTAATCAAAGCAAAGCCAGGGAAACTAATGCAAAATATTCACCGACTTGTATTCCATTCTTCCAGTCGTTGGGTCCAAGATCACCCACCGCTCGTTCCATTTCCTCAGCTGTTAAGTTGCACACAACAATATTAATTCGGCTATCATCACTTCTTCCGTTTCCGAACTCCCACATAGAATCACTCGTCCGTCAGTGAATACTAATCGTAGTCAAGTAGTCTCATTCTTATAAACCCATTTTACATTCTTTTCAAAAACTTTTGGCCAATTCAAACAGGGCTGAAGAAATTACATCTAGGAAAAGGTCATGATAGAGCAAATTGACCAAAACAAAAACATATAAAAACTGCAACTTCTCAAGCTAAAATTCAAAGCAGAAGGCAACCCTTTGCTTGAGCTAAATTCTCACAAAGGCCTGAATTCAACGAAAATCTAATCAAAAATAACCAATCCAATTTAGACGCAATTGGCGAGAAAGAGAGAGAGAGAGAGAGAGTATTGTACGGTCTCGGATCGCTTGAGAAGAGGGCCCTGCAGCAAGTTCCTGCCGGAACCGGATGCCAACTGCCGCTTGATCTTCTCCAAGCTACTGTCTGCATCCCCGGCTCTCTGTTCCAGCCCCATATTTTAGATTTTACCAAAATAATATATAATTATCAATCCCGCATAAACATACATACACACACACATATAGATAGAGAGAGGGGGGGTGATAGGAAGGGGCTGACAAACTAACCGGTGTAGCAACATTGGAGGCCATGGTAGGAAAACAGCGAAGACCGGAGAGGTATCGCAAAAGCAAATATGGAACCTTGGAAGGGTCTATTTGATAATGGCAGGGTTTTTCCTCTGAGGGTGATCTTTCAAAGCCGGTGCCGGGCTGTTAGGTTTCTTTCGTGGACTTGCAGGTGGTTCTTGATTTATTTATTTTTCAAACAAAATGAAATTATTTATTTAACATGTACATATGTTGCTCAACTTGCTCCCTTTTGTTTTCCTTTTTTTTTTCTTTTTTTTTTTTCTTTTTTTTCTTTTTTTTAATTTGTTAGTTTTTTTCAGTTTTGGAATAAGTTTTATAGCATTTTATAAAAACTAGAGGGTTTTGGGAAATTAATTCAGATTGAGAAAGTTATTTTGAGAAATATTGCTGTTCAAATATGAAAAAAAAATGAAAGAAACATGTTTTTGTAGGGCTTTTGTATAAATTGTTTTCATTTTTTTTTCTTTTTGTCATAAAAACTTTATTTCTGGTTAGATTTGTTTAGGTACATTGGGGAGTAAAAAAATCTAAAAGATTAAGGACTGATTTGGATTCAGAGGTAAGATGAGATGATTTTAAATTATAGATAAAAGTTGAAAAAAATATTATTAAAATATTATTTTTTAATATTATTATTATTTTAAAATTTAAAAAAATTGAATTGTCTATTATATTTTGTATTAAAATTTAAAAAAATTATAATGATAAGATGAGATAAAATATTTTTCTAATCCAAATGAAACCTAAAAAGAATTCTCACAATTTTGTGAAACTAATATGGCCTTTTAATTTTGTGCTTTCACATGAAGACGACATTGCCACGGCCTACATGTAATAAATATTAAAATAATTAAATTAAATGAGATGAAATAAGATGATTTAAGAAAACAAACGAAATCTTATAACAAAACCAATTTAGTATGGTTGCTTGTAAATGTAAACTGGCCGGAGCAACCTTAATTGTGGCTACCACTTTTTTCTATATTTGTTTCAAGAATTTTAAAAACTGCTTTTTAAAGTTTTTTTAAAAATATTTAAATTTTAGGTCTTGATTTATTTTTTAATTCTTTAAATGTTTTTAAGTTTTTGTATATTTGTTAGAACTTTAAATTATTTAATATTTTAATTGTTTTTTTCTTAGAGTGGCATGTAAAATGTCGACAGGTGACATGTCACCGGTCAGTTGACGAACAAAACGACGAAATTGAACAAAAAAATACAATAGCGTTCTTATTAAACCCAAAAATCTTAAGAAGGCTTCTCAATAAGAATATCATAAGACTTTGATGAATAAAATAATGAATTTGGGAACTCAATTACTTTTTTTTTTACATGAACCAAACGTAAGTCCAAGCTTCTGGTCATTTGTTACTTTACTTCTTATAGTCTTGAATTGAATGGTTTTAGATCTTTGAATTTTGATTTATTATCAAGTTAATTTACCCAAATACCACAGTGAATTGGTGTTGTCATGTAAAGCTGGGTTTCATCATGAATAATTCTATTTAGCATCACACATACCACACACCACACTTCTTTTAATTTTTTTTTTTTCATAACAAATATGTTTTTTTTTCATAACAAATATGTGGCATATAGATAATAAGTAGAACAGCTCAAATAGTTTAGCAAGAATAAAATAAAATAAAAATTTTAAATATGTATAGTGTGTGCTACGGAATGATTAATAGCATAACCCTTGGAATAAATATGAATAAGCCAAAACCCAAAGGTTGTGTTTGGTTGTTGAACCAAACTCAACTTATCACAAACAAATTATTGTTTGCATTCACTACTTTTTTAACTTCTCATAAAAAAATTAAACTCATCTCAACCTAAAAAAGTTAAACTCATCTAAATGGAACTCTCAAAATACTACTATTTACAACTCAACTCAACTCATCTTATCTCAACATCCAAATGTAGTAGAAGGGGATTAATATCTCCAGGACCCATTGAGCCGTACCACTTGTCTGGATTATGGCTCAGCCCAATAACCTAATCAACAAAGAGCCCAATTCGTCTCAAATACTGAAAGGATAACAGTCTGGGAGCTTCGAGTGAGAGAAGCCATCGGTTTATTTGGAATATGCTTGTGACACCCCCAAATTCCGCTTGGGATGGGATGAACATCTAAAGTGTCTGGACATACAACACAAGGTTACCTGCCCCCGTTCATGACATATAAGATGCATTGTTCCTAACATGCACCTAGTATTATGCAATATTCGCAGCGGATAATATTTTTTTAGTAATACTATGCACCAAACTTATAATATCTCAAATAGTTAAAACGTAATCCATGCATACTTAACAAAATAAACATCCACGATTACCGCACGGGTCTCAGAAGACTATAATCTCAAAACAATAGAGACCTGGCTCCATAATTACATCGCCAAAATATACTATTGGGCTAGTTCGTTGAGTAACTCGCGTAACTTGACTAACGATGCCGGAATACTATCCAAAGACCTAACTATGGAGGCTGCAAGCTCTGTGTTGTGTCTATGGCATCTAGTCAAACCTCCTTCAATGTCATAAATGACATAACTTGAACTGAAACTTAGCTTGACGTGACATGGCATGTACGTGAACTTAAAACATAACATGGACTTGAAATAAAGCATGAACGTGAACATACATAGTTTGAACATGAACTTGAACATAACATGAACCTGCGCATGACAAAACATCAATGTGAACTAGGAACATAACGTGAACATGAACATGACATAATATGAACGTGAACTTGAATATAACATAAACTTGAACATAACATGACATAAACATGAGCTTGAAATATATTCTTGTATCACGGGGTCACCATGATTGAGTAATCTTATCTCATAGGGTTCCCAAGATTGCATATTCTTATCTCATGTTACCATAATTGACATGAACTTGAAACTTGACATGAACGTAAACTTGAACATAACATGACGTGAAACATGGCTTGAACGTGAAATACATGAACTTGAAATCTTATTCAATGGACTCAATTAATAAAGTGACCATACGGGTGCTACACGAGTCCCCTTGACCAGTGTGTCCCTACCGATTACCGCATCACAATACATGTGTCTATACTAGCTATGAGTGCGTTAATACGTACTCCATAGTTGTTGTGGCCTCACGTATTCTACGTGTCACGATTATTGTGTCTCACGTAGTGTATGCTCCACAGTTGTTGTGGCCCCATTAATTGTTTGTGCCACACTTGCTGTGGACACACGTAACATAAAAGTGTGTGTCCACAGCAAGTGTGGCTCCATCAGCGTTAGTGCCTGGTGCGCTCCAGTGACCAGCTAGTTAAGCTTTATTCGCAACCTGTTGACTGTATTTCGTCAACCCAGAAAATTTCACACCTATTTAGACACTCTAGCATGAATAAAGGAATTCTACTCGGATATTACCTCATTCTAGTGCTGAGGGTCCATGATTGACATGAATAACTTAACTGGCATACATGACATTTCCTAACGTGACGTGACATGAACGTGATATAAAAGACAGAAGTCCTGACGTAGCGTAACGTGATATGAACGTAAGATAATAGACATGACATAAAATGTAACATACAACATTTCATAATATGGCATACATGTAACAAACAATATTTTATAACATGGCATAACCTTGTAACAGACAATATTTCGTAACATTGCATAACATGTGACAGTGAATGTTACGTGACATAACATACATGTAACAGATAGTATACATAATGTGACATACTTACAACAAATAGTAACATGAGACAGAATATATTATGTAACAGATAAAAATTTCACAACAGAATAATTCGTGTAATAGATAAACATGTGATGACTTGACATGACATGGCATATATAACAACATACGAACATAAATTGTAGTTCTCTTGCTCATCACACATACACAATAAACCGATAGTAAGTTAAGAGCTAACTTACCTCGATCGTCGCATTCTACGAGAATAAAGCGCGAAACACAAGAAACTGTAAGAGGGTATTCTAAAAATTAGAAATTTAATTATTAATAATTAGAAAAATGAAAAAGGACAACTTAAAGTAAAATTATCATTTTACCCTCTACATGTGGTAAAATGACCATTTTACCCATAACTTTAGGATTTCATATCATAACTCCAAAATTTACCAAAATTTACCAAAATTTACATTACTCATGTAAATTTTTTCCTAAACTCAAATATCAATTCAGAAAAATTTAAAGCCATTCACAACTATGGAAAACTCACAATGGCCGAAACATTTATAGGACATTTCTCTTGATTTTGGTTGCAATTTCTTCTATCTTCAAAACCTATGATTAAACCAAAATTTTGTAATAAGAATCTTCCTATCCTAAGTTTAAAAATACACTTAAAATATCTATTAAGAAAAGCTAATCATTAACACCAAACTTTTTGTAAAAAGACCCAAACTTTTTAACAAAAAATAAACCCTTCAATCACAAGTTTTGACCTTAATAAAAACATATTCAAGAATTCCAAAAAAAATAAATTTTACTTCTAACATATTCATAACATCATTCTAAAATCAACCGTGCTTTAAATCATCAAACAAAAGCCACCAAAAAATCACAAAACAACACTTGGAGTTTTTGGTATTAAACTTAGTCCAAAATAGAAACTTTTCTCTCCACTAACTTGGATCAATCACTTGATCCATGGTTTAAAGGCATATGATTTTCAAACTAAAACATCTCAGGGTTTAAAAATGTGTCCTAAAGAAGATCAAACCATAAAACTTAAAATCACATGGCTAAAACTCAATAAAACATGGATCTAACCCAAAAACATCAAATCTTAGGCCTAACCGAAATCTTCTTGCATAGAAAAATCATATCTTTAAAACTAATACTAAATATTTTTGAAATAACATCCTAACATGTATATAAGAGGCTTAGGATCATCATATAAAAATATCAAAACCTTTGGAATAAGATCAAACCACAAAATATTCAAACTTTCACAAAATAAAAACTGTTTTTCCACTTCCATTTTTCAAGTTTCTAAATCTAAGGAAATTTATCGTCAAAAGCTTTATTCATGCAACAAAACCTCAATGAAAATTCATAAACACATGCTAACAACACTCCATGAAATTTTCAGACCAAGATATGTCCATTAGCTTGGTCAAAATTTCAAAACATAACATACTCTCCAGTTTCACGTCTAGAATGACCTTTTCATGGTTAAAAATACTTTTGACTAACCAAATGAGCATGGAATGAGACTAATAAGATATCCACAGAAACTAGACTCAAAGAAGAATAATGTTTATGAAGGAGTAATCATGATAAAATACTTACAAAGGGTCAAAAATGGCTATGTAAAAAGATCCAAAAATCTGTCCGAGAGAGCTCTTTTGGGTTTCTCTCTAAGAACGAGGGAAAGAAGTGATAAAATAGAGAGAAGTGTGTCTTGCACGACTTTAGACTCATGGAGGGGGAAGTTGTGGGCTTGAATGACCCTTGATTGGAGTTGGCTATTGGACATAAAGTGGAGAATAGAGAGGAGCAAGGACTTCTGTGAGATATGGAGGTTGATGGAGTGGATTTCTTCTTCACATCAATGCACTAATGGGTGTAGCCAATGGCAGTGGATGGTCTGTCATGTGGGGGAGGAAACTTCTTCAAAAAACTTTGCCAAGGTGGCCAATTTTGTAGGCCTTCGTGGGCCCAACCAAGTGGCTTCAATTTGGGGTTTAAAGGGGGTCTGATTAGGGTTTGAGATGCTATCAAGCCCAAATCCAATTTTTCTTGGCCCAATCAAATTTTCAAGGCTTAAAAGGTTGGATAATGATATCATAACAAAGATTTGATTAATTTATAGCATGTGGAAGTGATTTAATCAAGTGATTAAACACAATGCTAGAATTTGGATTAAAAGGGGTTTGGAGGTCAACTTTAGGGTTTGGGGAAACCGTTTAGGGTTTTGGTTTCAATCAAGTTTTTGGGGTATCAATTGGATTCCAACCATTTAGGATTTTGCTAGGATTGAAACCTTCTTTGATCTGACATAATTTGATTGAACAGATGAAACACAATTTTGCTTATGTGGCATGATTTCACACATTGACTTCCTTCACAAATCCATCTAATGGTTCCTCTTTGTGCCAAGTGTCTAATAATATTCACTATGTGTGGCTAAGATCTTGCCAGGTGTCCAAATAAAACTTCTCTAACCTAATTTAGATATTTCACACTGTGATTTTAAAAATACTACGCTGGGTGCACTTATCGAGATTACTATTCACTCCAAAGAAATGCATAATAAACTACAACCAACATGTTTTTCACATGCCTATGACTACTTGATCCCAAGCAACCAGAGACCAGGAAGTGATATCACGAAATATGGAGGGAAGGCTCACAGAGATGGAGGAAGTAGTGAAGAAACTTACTGCCAAGGTGGAGTCACTGCAAAAAGAGAATGAGACCCTCAAAGCAAAGAATGGGCCATTAGGGGAGGACACCATATCCAGCCAGGCCGATAGGGTTGAGATGGAAGCGCATAGCACTGGAGCAGGCAAACCTCCTCAAGAAATGAGGAAACGAAAAAGATGAATCATGACCTATGCAATTTGATGGATAAGTACGAGGAGATGACCAAGAAAATATGGACATCTTCCTCGGTTGATCAGTTGCTGACTAGCACCAATCTACCGTACAACACAGAAATTATGGCAGTACCGTTGCCACCGAAGTTCAAAGCCTCAGTAATAGATATGTAAGATGGATCTAAAGACCTAGTGGAACATTTGGAGACCTTCAAAACTCACATGACGCTCCATGGGTTCCCCAGAGAGATTGCATGTAGGGCTTTCCCTCTGACTTTGAAAGGAATGGCCCGGGAGTGGTTCGGAGCATTACAATCAGGATCTATCGATAGCTTTGAAGAAAAAGTTTGAAGAGATGAGGGGCAATGACGAGCTAGAATGCATTGTTGCTTAGAATGCTACTCCACCATGACTTTCGGGCAACAGCAAACAGGAGCATAAGCCCCAATGGAGCGAGAGTCCAAGAAGGAGGGATCACCAAAAAGAGGAAGGAGATTGTAGGAACTATGAGATCTGCATCCTAGGTAGGACCTATTGGGTTGTGCCACAAGTCTGAATTACGGCTTAGCCCAATAACCCAATCAACGAAGAGCCCAGTCCGTCTCAAATACTGAAAGAATAACAGTTTGGGAGCTTCAGGTGAGAAAAGCCATCGGTTTATTCGAAATAGTCTAAACCCCCAACATGTCAAGGTTTGAATTTCAAATAACAAATGAGATAGTTATCGATTAACAACAAAAACATCGTGGGCTCTATTTATTCTATCCAGCATCCAGGTATGACAATAGAACCTATCTGATTCTTTGGTTAGAGAGAGATTCTTTGTTATTATTACTGACTAAGGTATCGGAGGCGTTCTCCCAAACCCTCTTAGCCACACACCTCTTTGGTTGCAATTGATCATGTGTGAGAAGCTGTGAAACATGTCCTTAATACGTAGCCTAGTTGAATCGCATCAAATCTGTCAATCATAAGTTTGTTACTTTCGTTCTCAATTCATGGGATGTGACAAAATGCTCAATTCTAGATGTCGCATGTTGAATTGGGATCATTTTAAATTAAATCAAGATTGCATACGTAAATCATAAGCCAAACTTTGTTTTTTTAAGGGAAAAAAAAATCATAAGCCAAACTACTTAGTTAAAAGATTTTTTAAGTTGTCAATTCTAATCAAATCTATGAAAATCACGAGGGAGGCCACCCAAAAAATCACATCGATAATGTAATAACTTTCGAGAGCTTAGATGAAATTTGAAAATTAAATAAAATAATATTAAAATAATATTATCTTTATTTAAAAAAGTTGAATTATCTATTATATTTTATATAAAAATTTAAAAAAATTATAATAATTAGATGAAATAAGACGAGATGAGAGATTTTTTGTATCCAAACCTCCCCTGTCGTCCCAAAACCCCCCAAGAAGTATTCTCAACTTCGCATCTAATCAAATTGTTATATGCCAAATGGGATAAAATAAAGCCATATTTAACTAATAAAAAAGAGAAAAGGGCAGAATTAATGATAAGTCTTGAAAGAGTACCTTGAAGATTTCTATAAAACTTTCTTGAAAAAAACAAGTGAACTCTTCAAATTTGTTCATTTTCATTTTTTGAGATTAATGACTATCGAAGTTTGACGTATGTGTTTGTTTCTTTACACATTTTTGTGGAATTACATTAAGTCTTTAAGTGACTTAAAAGTTATGTCCAGTATATATTAATGAGGAATAATATTTACAATTTTAAGATGTATAAATTCTACGCACTCTATTTAAAAAAAGTGGGACTTATTAATAAAAAATAATTTTTCATATAGGTCACAATAAGTAGTGTCTAACTTATTAGTAAAATTAATAAACTTGAATAATAAGATTAAAATAGTATAAATGTCTAATTATACTAGTATAAGTAGTGTCTAACTTACATTAAATGTTATATTAATTTCATATTATAAGATTAATATAATTGAATAATAAGATTAGAATATTATATTATATTATATTATATTAATTAACAATTTAGTATATAATATATATAATATAAAAAATTAAAAATATATATACTAGTCTGGTTTGGTTTAAATCATTTTAATATGAAAGCTAATATCACACCGGTTTAGGACTGATTTTGATTCTTGAGAACTGGTACCGTACTGGATGGTTAGACCGAATCCACAGATTCGGTTTGGTTTAGTCTAGTCCGATTCAACCAATTTTTCAATTTTTTTTTACACTATAAATACAAGTTCGAACAAATTTAAAAAATTTCAATTATATTCACTAATAGCAATGACTCTTATTCATATTAAATTAATGAACTCAAACATTATAAGTCATTTGTCATATCAAAGAGTGATATTTTGTATAGTCAATACCTCATTATGTTGGGTGATAGCATAGAAATATAGCGATAATATTAGTTA
The DNA here is from genome assembly GCF_001411555.2 of Juglans regia. Lineage (NCBI taxonomy): Eukaryota > Viridiplantae > Streptophyta > Magnoliopsida > Fagales > Juglandaceae > Juglans > Juglans regia. The sequence goes on along the minus strand of NC_049910.1, from coordinate 21,483,327 downwards.
TGATAAAAATACTACAATAGCATGTTTGGTTTCGAAACTTTTGACAACATTTCTAAAAATACGTTGTTTGTTGGAGTTTGTGAAAAAGGATAGAAAATATGAATACATTTTTTAAATATGTTTTGTATTGGATTTTATAAAGTGGATGGCAGAGTTAAAAATTTGATTGCATATAATTTTTTAAGAGTAACTTTTATTTTGATTCTTATAAGAATTGTTGTGATTTTGGCCAAAAATGTAGTAATTTTGGCCAAACATGTCATTGATGATGTTCTTAGTGTCATTGATTCTTTACATCCTTAAAAATTGACTCGTTTGGATGTTGAGTTGAGAAGAGATGAAAAAACTGAAAAAATTAAATTATTTTTTGTGTTTGGTTTGAAAGTTCGGAAAAACTGAAATAATTTGATAGTAATTTGATGAAAAAGTTAAAAATTAAAAATTAAAAAATGTTTATTTTTTAATGATATTTGAATGTTGAGATGAATTAAGAAAAATTTTCATTTTATCTCAATATCCTGATGAGCCCTTATTCTATTATCAAATAACGAGATAGTAAGATTGGTTTGTAAAATTTAATTTTTTTTAAAAATAATTTTCTTCCAAATCAAATTATACCATATAATTATCTTATTATGCATATAATTATCTTATTATGCATGCTATCTTCTTTTCAGTTTGTAAATATGTTTTGACATCTTCTTTTCAGTTTGTTACAAAATTACATGCAATTCTTAATTGATAAAATGTTTGTTATTTTGGAATCTTGAAATTTCTTTCATCAATATTTGTTATGATCGTGTCTTGATTTTTTTATATTTTTTATATTGTGTTTTTTTGCTGCCCCTACGGCAGATAGGGATTTTGGCTTTTTCTATGAAATTTCCATAGAGCAATGGTAGGTTCCCTCACACTACCGACACAGGTCTTGCCAAAATACCAGCATTGGGTTTCTCTTAGGTGGGCCACACAGCCTCCTGGGTCATCCGAGGGATGCATGGATTTCCAGGATTTTCTAAATTTTGGTAACATTAGAGTTTTTCCTAGTTGAAGTTCTACAAAATCTAGTTGATTAGAATTCCTAACTAAGATAATAAGATTGATTTAGAATATTTCTAGGATTTTGACTTTAGTCTTTTCATAGAATAATGTCAAATAGACTTAATTTCACCAAACGTATTATCCTATTTGGACTTGAGAATTAAGTACAATTGAATTACTAACTCTTGATTAAATTCCAATGAGAGTCCCTCCAGATTGGAGGCGGTGCTATTATAGGATTTACACCCTCCAATAAGAGGGTGACACCTGTTCAACTTAATAAATTTAGGATAGGAGTGATATTTGAAAATATCTCGCTGGAAGATCCCGTTCAAGCATTTCATTTTGTTTTCTTTTTATGTAGTAATTAAGAAAATATTATTTAATAATATTGTGAATTTTTTTATTTTTTTAAAAATATTTAAAAGTATTAAAAAAATGATGTGAAAATAAAAAAACTAAAAAACCATTTTTAAATATTTTTTCATATCATTTTTTAACACTTTTAAATATTTTTAAAAAAAGAAAAAAATTCACAAGATTATTAAACAACATTTTCTTAATCACTACGTAAAAAAAATTAAGAAATAAAAAAAATAGAATGGGATAAATGAACGGGATCCCCAGCGGGATCCCTATCATTTTCTATCTCTCATCTCATTCAATTTCGTCTCTCCCAGTGGGATGCCAATCATTTTCCATCTCTCATTTCTTTCAATCCCCATTTCATTCAGTTCCCCCCCACCCCCCTCCCCCCCGCCCAAAAAAAATTTTAAGTCTTTACCAACTCTCTCAGTACCATTATGTTTGACATCTTTTCAAACTCGAGTAATTTTCACCCTTCATTTCTCACCACTTCTCTTTCAATTCCATTTCTTCTCCATTGCTATTTACCCATGTTAACCTCTTTGAGCCCTATTCCTAGTTCTTCTCACATCCTCTCTCTACTTGATCTCTCTCTCTCTCCAGGAATTCTTCAAAGCAGCAAGGCATTTAATATTATTCTATAACAAATGAATTATATGTTTTGTAGTTGAGATATGGGTCTCCTTATGCTTCTTTGAGGTTACATTTATTGCAATTGTTTTGTTAGTAACACTATGGAATGTTGGTCACCGAGGAAGGGATCAAATGGGTAGATAAACAGACTACAAGAATCTAAGAGGCATACACTTCAACAACTGTTGGACGAGAAATCGTGGGTGAGGTGGAACGGATAGGGAAAGAGAGCTTGAGAGAGTGAACTCGAAGAGAGACAGGGAGGAACTGACTCACAGGTAGGGGTGGCAATATGTGACATGGTCCATTAACCCAATACGAACACGACACGATAAAAGCGAGTTAGGGTTTAGTCTTAACGGGTTCGGGTTAACCCGTTATGACCCGTTAAGAAAATTGAATTTACCTTTATACCCTTAGACCTAAAATTCAAAAAACCCTAAACTACCTAACCCACGCCGCCCCTTCTGTTTTCTAACTTTTCTTTTTCTCACAATCACACCGCTTCCCCATATCATCGTTTCAACCCATGGCCCTCGAGCGACTCAGTCTCATCTCACGCTTCTACGCCGCTCATCGACTTCAACCTAGTACCCCATCGCCCACGGCTCTGCCACACAAAGCCCAAAGGTGATCAAATTTCTTCCTCTTCTCTTCTTTTCTTTTTTTAGTTTCTGAGATTTTAAATTTTGAAAGAGGGATGGGGAGCTTTGGAGTTTACTAGTTTACTGATCCAAGTAGATCTTGAAGATACTTCACTGGGCATTTTTTTTCTCAAATCCTCTTAGAGATTAGAATCTCTTCTCACGGTGACGCCGCCCCCCTCTTCAACCCAAAAATCGTTTCTTATGTTTTTTTTTTTTGGGTTTACTTTTTCTTGGTTCATTTTCTGTTGGGTTTCTTTATCTGCTATTTTATCTCGATTGGTGCAATCTATTTTTTAGTCTTTTACATGCTTCTACCTAAGTGACACTTGATGAAAGTACGCATGATAATCAATTATTAGGATTTGAAGAATCTATCAATTAAATTGTAAGCGTAGCATTTTGTTTCCCCAAAATCTTGCTTTTTCAGAGGTGTTACATTACGTGAAAGAATATAATGATAGAAAATACATGATGGATAACCAGCAAATATGCCTGAATTGGCACCTCCTCTCCACAATTTTAGTTGCTATGTTTGATTGAGAGCTATTATGTTGATTTACTGGATATTTAGTTTCTGAGGCAGGTCTTTCGTTCTGATATCAGTAATATATTATGGAGAGGAGCTATGAGTCTCTATTGATGGAAATTTTGAAATTTCTTTCGTTCCAAGTAATTTCTTTCATTTGAAATTTTGATGTGTCAAGTGGGGAAGCTCTTCTAACAATGATTGTTATTGAATTGATTTATTATTGATATTTCTTTTAGATACCTCTGGAAGATACTTTTGTGAGCAGCTACAAAGGAAAGGAAAGCCTTTTAAGAGATATTTTAAAACCTCTTACTTCTGTTGTGGTTAGAAGGCTATGCATAAGATGTAAAAATATAAGTTCTCAATGTAATGCATTGCATAATCTGGTCAGAGGAACCATAAAAGTATCTTGTGCCCGGTGTACTTTCATGAGGCTTTTGGCTTTTTTGATATTATCTTACTTACAAAAAGAATCTGGTGAGTGGATCTACTAAATGTATATCTGAAAGTTTCCACCTATCACTGTCATTTTATCAATTCATTTTGTCTTGAACTTTGCAGGTAATTGCTAAACTTGAAGGCCCTGCTGTTAGTCAATATGGTGTTTCCGCTGCTTGTGAACTACATATTTAACTTCTAGACCTCTGGTCTTATAAGGTTGTTTCCTTTTTTGTAATTTGTACTTACAATACAGTAATATTATTTGATATAAAACTTTATTGATGTCTTTTTTTTAATAGAAACACAAGAAGAAGTTAAATTGGACGAGTTAACCGAAAATGTAATGGAGTTGGAGAACAAGGGCAAGGAGGATGCTCCACTTCCTTCTTCAAGTTCTAAATTTATTTAGATCTGTGTTTTTAATTTTTTATTATATTTGAGATTGTAACAATAATATATTTACAATATATGTTTTGTTTATTATATTTTGGATGTAATTTTAATAATGAATATTATTACAAATTGTGTGAATGATATTTGTTTTGATTATAATTTTAGACTTGTAGTTAGTTTTTTTATTTTTTATAGATATTATTTATATTTATATAGTTATATATTTACATAAAATCAATCAGGTCAAACGAGTCGTGTCGTATCGTGTATGTTCAACTCATTAACGTAAACGGGTTGAAACGGAACGGGTCGTGTCGTGTCAACCCGTTATCTTACCATGCCGTGTTCGAGTTTGAAATTTTGACACAAAATCATTAACAGGTCGTGTTTGTGTTGACCCATTAAGTGTAATGTACATACCTTGACACGACACGAACACGACCCGTTAACACGATTTGACACCCCTACTCACAGGAAGGCAAAAGAGCAACATGTAAGCAGACCCAAGGTAAATATAATGGATTGATGATGTGTTACCCTTCCCATTTAGGGGTGTAAAATGCCTAAAAGCACCTGCTAGTCTAGTTTGAAGATAAACTCAATTCCAATCCCAATTTTATTTAAGTGATAATTATAACATAATCGGAATATTAAAAAGTACTTTAAGAACAATGTTTAGAAGACAACCCTATTAATCCAAAACATCGAAGTATGACACCCATGGTGGTCTTCCACTACTTCTTAATAGATAGTGGACATGTAAAACATACAAATCCAAGTCATATGTCATTATGTCTACTAGGGTTTGTAAAACAAATCAGTGAATCTTTAAAACAAGCCAAACTAGATTAAACTGGTGCATTCGGTTAGGTTCAGAACCGATCTAATTCTCGTTCCTAATAATAAAAATCGGTTAGCAATCAGTCTGGTTCCAGTTTTGATATTTAGAACACCGGTTCAAACCAAACCAGATTGGTATATATATTTAATTTTTTATATTATATATAAAATATTTTTTATTTGACTTTTTATATTACATATAATTTCTTATATTATATATATTATATGCTAATTGCTAATTAATATAACTTAAAATTTTAGTTTTATAATTCATGTCTATTAGTCTTATAACATAAAATTAATCATATAAATTTTGATATAACACTTGATTATGATATAACATAATTTAATTTTTATAATTTTTAATATAACATTGAAATTTTGGTATAGCATATAAATTTTAATTTTATAAATTTTTAGCCAAAATTTATAAAATGAGGGATATGAGTCAACACTTGTTAAAGTTTTGTTGGAGTGTGATTTTGTTTGTTCGTAAAATTGCAAAAACCGAACCAGACTTGACCGAAACCAGAAGTTTTGGTTTGGTGGTTAGTCGGTCTAGTATCAGTCCAGAAGTTTTAAAACCGGTGTAATTTAGTTCAGTTCTAATAAATGTCTAAAACTTGACCGATTACACCCCTAACATATATTAGTCTATTAGAGTTATGCTAAGCAAGTTGCTAAGTTCAACAAATCAATGTAAGGTTATACGAGAACAACAGACAATATCAACATCATAGCATTCAATGTAAAACTAAAATTCATAACGATAAGATTCCTTATAGACATGGAGGTATGTCCAACCTCAGTAAATAATCTAGGTAGTTTTATGGGTCCTCCTCGGCTTCCTCTTCCTCGTAATCCTTAAGCCCTATTTTATTAGTTGCGATTTCACATAGGGCATAGGTGGGACTACCATGTAAGTATGAAACTCGGAGGGTAACCCCAGTAATCAATATTATGGAGTAATTACAAAGTCAATTATTGCTTCTCAAGTTTTGCAAAATATGGAAGTGGCTTAGATATTTCAAGAAGGATTCGAAGAAAACATATATCTAAGTGCTAGATACAATAAATAGTACTTTGAATTTTCACAAAGAATAATTATATTCTAAGATCTTTACATCATATACTATTTACCTAACATAATTTGATTTAAAAGATAAATCTTAAAATTTGAATCTTATTGTTTAGGATGTGTTTCACTGCCAACTTATCACAACTCAAAACCTACAGTAAGGAAAAAGGGTGGCTAGGTGTGCCTATTATACCTCTGATGCCTAAGTCAGAAATATGATTGTATCACTTGGTAAGAGGGGGTATGAAATCGTACCTGAGGTTACTAGTGTTGGTCCCTTATATACGGGTGAATTGCTTCCTGATAAGGATAGTTTATTTTCCCTAAATCTCAAGGTCCTGATCGCCATATTCTCTGGATATGATCCCAGAAGGAACGGGTTGACATATCAAAGATTAATACCCTTAATATCTCATTGTTTCCTTAGGGGCATATATATGCTATTAATGTTAGTTACCATAATCTTATTCGGGGGTGATATGATCCTATGGTAGCAAAGTATGGTGTTCCCGCAAGTTTCTAGACCCGCTGGCCCCATTATATGTGCCTTTTACTTTGTGTCATTGGGCTCGTCTAATCACAATTCGAATAACTCTCCAGTTATTTAGTAAATTCTTGCCATGTCGGCGTGGTGAGAAATTAAAAATTATGAAACGTTCTAGCTTGTCGCGTTATTTATTGCGATTGGCCACTTGTGCTTTTGTGTTAGAGTGCAACAGCCTCACGTCTACCCTTAGTTATATCACTAGATCATGAGATGTGCTCGCGACGATTATGCTGTCAGACTGCTCGTATTCTTCTTGGGGCATTTCAACCGTCGCACCCTTGGTTATAAATGGTCTCTTACATTTCAGTATTACCTCTTTCACTTTCCCACATTCCTTTCCTTATTGTCTGTGCTCTTCACTAAAACTCATTTTCTTTTCTCCTAAGTTTTTCGTTTAATTCCATGGCTCGTCAAAGTTCTTCTCTAGGATTCCATATGAAAGCTTAGGGATTCTTGTTTCTTGGACCTAATTACTAGTTGGGATAAAACAATGTTACTTTGTCTTGATTGAGTCAATTAGTTCTTAAAGAACTTGAGCGGGAAAACTATTGAGGTAAAAGGCAAGAGAGTGTGAGACTATTATCGGGACCAAACTATGCAGCGATAAATTTTTTTATTGAGCAATACTATGCACCAAACTGATAATATCTTAAATAATTAAAACATAATACATGGATGATTACAGTACAAGCCTCAGAAGACTGTAATCTCGAAACATGGGAGATCGGGCTCCCTAATTACATTACCAAAATACACTATTGAGCTAGTTCATCGAGTAACTCGTGTAACTCAACTAACAAGGTATAATACTATCCAAAAACCTAACTATGGAAGCTGTAAGCTTCGCATCACATTTGTAGTGTCTAATCAACCTCCTCCAATTTACCAGTATCCGCTCTTTGCTTTGGTCCTGACACATCATTTACCATTTAGGGAGAATGGTAGTTGAGACTACTATGGTGAGATTTGATTACAAATCTCAACAAGTTAATAGGAAACTTCCACACAGGTTAATGATGCATGATTGATAGTAAAAGTATAAATTCATAATCAAGGTCATAAGTAATCACCATAGCATAACTTGACATACAACATAACATAACTGACATAATTTAAACTGAAGCGTGAACTGAACTGGACTTAAACTGAGACTTGACTTGACATGAACTTGATCTGAGACTTGACTTAACATGAACTTGGAATCTTGTTCTTTAACTGATTAAACTCAACTTCTTAGGTACTACATGGGTCCCCTAGAGTCATGTGTTCTTGCTGATTACAGCATCACAACACATGTATCTACACCAGTTGTGAGTGTGTTAATACGTACTCCACAGTTGTTGTGGCCCCACGTATTCTACGTGTCACAATTGTTGTGTCTCACGTAGTTGTATACTCTACAGTTGTTATGGCCCCATGAATTATTTGTGCCACAATAAAATATGGCTCCATCAGCATTAGGGCCTAGCGCGCTCCGGTAACCAGCTAGTTAGGTCCCCCGCCCGCTACCTATTGCCATTATTTCATCAACTCAGGGGATTTTACACCTAATAGACACTCCAGCGTGAACAAAGGAGTTTCACTAAGATATTATCACATCCTAGCATTTAGGGTCGTGATTGACATAAGTAACTTGACATGATTGTTCCCAAAATACACAAACTGTATTCGAGACGAAACGTGACTAGAATACGAAAGGACAGAAGCTCTGACACAACATGACTTGAACGTAACTTAAAATATATGACTTACTTGAGATAGAACTTGACATGAACTTGACTTGACATGAACTTGATCTGAAACTTGACTTAACATGAACTTGGAATCTTGTTCTTTAACTGATTAAACTCAACTTCTTGGGTACTACATGGGTCCCCTAGAGTCATGTGTTCTTGCCGATTACAACATCACAACACATGTATCTACTACACCAGTTGTGAGTGCGTTAATACGTACTCCACAGTTGTTATGGCCCCACGTATTCTACGTGTCACAATTGTTATGTCTCACGTAGTTGTATGCTCTACAGTTGTTGTGGCTCCATGAATTATTTGTGCCACAATAAAATATGGCTCCATCAGCGTTAGGGCCTGGCGCGCTCTGGTAATCAGCTAGTTAGGCCTCGCCCGCTTCCTATTGCCATTATTTCGTCAACTCAGGGGATTTCACACCTATTTAGACACTTCAGCGTGAACAAATGAGTTTCACTAGAATATTATCTCATCCTAGCACTTAGGGTCTGATTGGCATGAATAACTTGACATGATTGTTCCCAAAATACATAAACTGTATTCGAGACGAAACGTGACTAGAATACGAAAGGACAGAAGCTCTGACACAACATGACTTGAACATAACTTAAAATATATGACTTACTTGAGATAGAAACATTTCGTAACATGACATAACATGTAACAGACAATATACTTAACAATGCGTAACATGTAACAGACAACATGCTTAACATGACATAACATGTAACAGACAACATACTTAACATGACATGCTTGCAAAAATAAATATTACATGACATGACATACATATAACATATAGCATACATATAACATATGGCATACTTAACAAGACGTATTTGCAATGTATAAGAATATCTTCCATAACAGATGAGCAATTCATGACAGAATAAATTTTGTGTGATAGATGAATATGTAATGATTTGGCGTGGCACATAAGATAACATACATACATACACTGTAGTTCCTTTACTTATCACTTATACACATTAAACTGATAGTAAGTTAAAAGCTAACTTACTTTGATCTTTGCGTTTCTAAGCAAAAACTCAATCGCGATCACAAGGAACTAAAAGTAGTGATTTCTAAAAGTTAGAAATTAATTACTAACAATTAAAAATATGGAAAAATACCAACTTAGAGCACTCTCATTGTATTAGCTAAAGTTAAAAGACATTTTTTATGAATATAAAAAATTTGACTTTTAGCTATTCCATTCACATAAATCTCCACGTTGGAATATCTATTTTTTCATTATATAATAATAAAATAATATAAGATGAATTTGATTTTAATTATTCATATCAAATCTCCACATTAGATTATACATTTATTTACTATATAGTAATGAATAACTAATAATTTCAAAAATATTTAATTTTTTTAATTATTAATTTATTTTATTTTATCATATTTTACTATTCTACCTATTATATATTAATTAATAATCATATTCTTATTAAATTAATATATCACTAACTCGAATTAATATATATCAATTTCAAAAGTATTTTAATTTTTTTAATTATGAAATTATTTTATTTTATTACATTTTACTATTCATAATATTATATATTAATTAGTAATCATATTCTAATTAAATTATGGATTAAAAATAGAAATTAGAAAGATATTGATGGAGACTTAGGGAGAGAGAAACAAATGATATAAAATAGATTTGATGAATAAACAATGTCTTTCAAATTTAAAAATAACTTTAGAAGTTACTGTAGCTATATTCCAAATATTTGAAATATAACTATTTCAATGTGATACATTTTATGGTTCAATAGCTAAATTATCATTGGATTTAACTTTTAGCTAATCCAATAAAAGTGCTCTTAGATTAAAATTACCATTTTGCCCTCTACTTTTGAAAAAATGATAATTTTACTCCTAACTTAAGGATTTTATATCCTAACTCCAAAAATACCAAAATTTACATACCTCATGTAAATTTTGTCATAAACTCAAATATCAAATCAGAAAAATTTAAAATTAAACACAACCATGACAACTATATAGGGGCCGAAACATGCATAGGCTTTTTCTCTTGATTTTTATTGCAATTCTCTTAATTTTAAAACTCATGATCAAACCAACTTTTTACAACAAAGATCTTCATATCCTAAGTTTTAAAACATACTTAAATATCCATTAAAATAAATGCTAATCATCACCACCAAAAAATGTAATAAAAATATCCAAACTTTTTAACCAAAAATAAACCCTTGAATCACGAGTTTTGACCTTATTCAAAACATCTCCAAGAATTCGAAAAAAATTTAAATCTTACATCTAACATATTCATAACATCATCCTAAGATCAACCATGCTTTAAATCATAAAAAAAATGTCACCAAAAATCACAAAACAACACTTGGAGTTTTCGGTTCTACACTTAGTCCAAAAACAGAAACTTTTCTTAAATTAGCTTTGATCAATCTCTTGATCCATGGCTTAAAAAAGATGAGATCTTCAAATAAAACATCACATGGTTTAAAAATGTGTCCTCTAGAAGGTCCAGCCATGAAACTTAAAATTAAATTGCTAAAAATCAATAAAACATGGATCTAACCTAAAAACATCAAATCTTAGGCATAACTGAAATCCTCTTGCATACAAAAATCATATTTTTGAGACTAATACTAAATATCTTCAACTCAACATCCTAACGTGTATATAGGAGGTTTATGATCATCAAATAAAAATATCAAAGTCACTGGAGTAAGATTAAACCATAAAATATTTAAACTTTCTCAAAATATAAACTATTTTTCCTCTTCCAATTTCTAAGTTTCTATATCTAAGGAAATCTTTCATTAAAACCTTTAGTCATGTAACAAAACCTCAATGAAAATTTATCAACACTTTTTAACAACACTCCATAAAATTTTTGGACCAAGATATGTCTATTAGCTTGGTCAAAAACTCCAAAATATAACACACTCTTCAATTAACCGTCTAGAATGATATTTCCATGGTTAAAATAACTTTGGACTGACCAAATGACCATGGAATTAAAAAATATGATATTCATGGAAACTAGACTCAAAGAAGAACTTTTATGTGGGAGTCATTGGAAGAAAATACTTACAAAGGGTTGCAAATGGCTACTAAGTGTCTCTCTCTAAGAACGGGGATAAGAAGTGATGAAATGAAAGGAATGGGTGCCTTGCACCCCTCTAGACTTCTGGAGGGTGAGGTATAGACATGAATTACCCTTGAAAGATGGTGCTTAGGTCACAAATAGGCAAGAATAGTGGAGGGGGAGTGGGCTGCTGCTGCCGCCTTATAAAAGGGGTGTGATGAGGTGGTTTTTTCTCTCACATCAAAGGACTATTTGGGGCTGTTGAGGGCAGAGGTTGATCTTCATGGGTGGGTGGAAACTTCCTCTAGAAGCTTTGCCAAGGTCACCAAAATTCGTAGGCCTTAATGAGCCTTGAACAAGTGGGTTTCAATTTAGGGTTTAGAGAGAGTTTGGTTAGGGTTTGAGATGCTATCAAGCCAAAACATATTTTTCTTGACCCAATCAAAATTCCAAGGTTTAAAGGGTTGGATAATGATGTCATAACATAAGTTTGATTAATTAATAGCATGTGGAAGTGATTTAATCAAGTGATTAAACACAATGCTAGAAATTGGATCAAATAGGATTTGGAGGCCAACTTTAGGGTTTGTGGAGATCGTTTAAGGTTTTGGTTTCAATTAAATTTTTTGAATTTTAATTGGATTCCAACCATTTAGTGTTTCACTAGGATTAAAACTCTCTTTGGTTCGGCACAATTTGGTTGATCAGATGGAAAATAGGGTTTTGCTTAGGTGGCATGATGTCACACTTGATTCCTTCACAATTCATCTCATTGTTCCTCTTTATGCCAAGTGTCTAATACTATTCACCAAGTGTGGCTAAGATCATGCCAAGTGTTCAAATAAAACTTCTCTAACCTAATTTGGACATTCAACACTGTGATTTTGAAAACACTGCACTAGATGCTACTATAGAGGTTACTATTCACTCCAGAAAAGTAAAAAATCAATTTTACACTGTAAAATCCTAAATATTCATACAAACCTAACTGTGCAATTCGTTTATGGAAATTCAATCCTGAAGTACCTCAAAATAAGCAAAATGCATTTTCGAGTAAGCGATTCATCCAAAAAGTAAAAAATGAGATTATTGCGTCATAAAATCCTAAATAATCAATTGAGTCTAATGGCATAGACCATAACTCAAACTGACACTTCTAACTACGTCAAATAAATAAAAGTACATTTTTGGCACCATAGTGAGTGATAAGTCTAGCTATGTTGACATACTAAATTTATACGATTGGTCGAATCGTGAAAACTTACGGTATTTCTACGAAGTTTCTAAAGCCTATAGAAATTCCATTATTGAATTTTTAACGGGCTGTTACAGGGCGACTGAGCCTTAGGGCATGGTTAGGAAGTAAGATGAGATAAGATTGTGATAGTAGTAAGACAGTTTATGAATAGTAGTAAAATACTTTGAGTTTGGTGCGGTTTGGTTTGAGAGTTGAGCTGAAAACACCTCAACTCGTTTCGGACGAAGAGATGGTCTTGCATCCAAACGGTCATGAGGGTTATTTTGATTTCAATTTCAACTGATTTCATTACTGTTTCATGCACATGTTTTTTTTACACCATAAAAGCTTTTGCTTTTTCTCCCAAAAGCAAAAAACACCAACCGAAGTTCAACCCCTTTCTTCCCCCGTGCATCCCTTTCCCTCGCCTGATTCTCATCTAACCCTCAACCCATGAATGTAGAAGCCAACTTTGCAGCTCTAGTGCCTCAACATGCATGGTAGTCGATATGGCCCCAACTGCACAGACTTCCCAGGCGCATCATTTGCCCCAAGACATTCTTCCATCCAAGAGGCAATAGAGTGCAGATTTGCCACAACTTCCAAAGAGAAAATCATAATGTCTTATTAAAATAGAGAAGATGGAATCTAATGTGTGCATAGCCAAAGCACCACAAATAGAGGAATCAACACTGGCCCTTACACTCTTGGAAATGCAATCAGGTGCAATGGGAAATGAAAACAAAATCCAAGGGGAAAGCCAGATTGACCCCTTACAGTTGACCACCACTACACCCTCCAGAGAAGTCCAAACAAGGTAGTGAGACAAGCTTGAAAATGCCTCCCCCACTAAATGAAGACACTAGCATGGAATTGCAAGGGTTTAGCCAGACCCAAGGCAATAAAAAACCTAAGCGACTTATAACCCATATATAGTTTTTTTGTCAGAAACCTTGGTGACGGATGACCGCACCTTATCTATTGTCATTTTGTTCACTATCCTGCTGATTGTAAAAAAGATGGCCTTTTACTTTTGTGGCGTCCGGGTGTAGAAATAGAACTTGTCCATATTAATATTAATGTTATCTCAGTTTTAGTCTACTCAGATCTTCCACATCATTCTTGGTTAATTACTTATATATATGCACCGGCCCAATGGAACAACAAAGCAAATTTTTGGAGTCAATTGGACTCAATACGTCAAGCTTTCTCGAGGCCTTGGGTATGTATGGGAGATTTTAATGACCTTATCGATCAATCTGAAAAGCAGGGCGGAGTCCCATCTCTTATAATATAAATAATGGCCTTAAAGCCCTCATGGATAGAAATGGTCTCATTGATATGGTTACATGGGTCCAAAATTCACACGGACAAATAACAGACATAGGAAAGCTCTTATTCTTAAAAATTAGATCAGTCATAACAAACCAAGAATGGATACTACTTTTCTTAGATGCTACACTTCAACACTTAGCATTATCAGTATCAAACCATCACCCACTCTTGTTGCATACTACGGCAAAGCATTGTCGTGCATCATCTTTCAAGTTTGAAGAATTCTGAACCTGGGAACCCCAATGATGGCACCAACATGGACCTAGTCTTAAAGATCATTTGCAATTTTCATATGGGCCAATTACAAGATTCAGAGCCAAGAAGATCAATGAAGTAATGTAATGATTGGTGCAATCTAATTGGGATGAAACTAGCAAGAGCTTAACACTCAAGATGTGCTTTAAAGAAAAAGAATAATTTTTTATCCTCGTGATACAAGCTATGGAAGAGTGCAACATAAATTATGGCATATTATTATGTTTATGTGATTGAAGACATTAGACTTGTTTATTTCATTAAATGGGCTTATTTTATTAGTTATAAGAATTAGTCTAGAATAATCGCGCTTGAGGATGCTTGGCCCACATATGTTTTATTTTGTTGAACTAGGATTTCAAGAAGTTACTGTAGCCGAGTTACTGTAGCCGTGATACTATTCATTTATGGATATTTTTTGAAGAAAGAGCTTTATTTTAGCTAGAGTTTTAATTAGGTTTTGGTTTAAACACTCTTTGTAGCCTTATTTTAATTAGTTTATGAAATTTGATGGCTTTATTCATTGTGATTTGAGTTTATCTCCTCTTATTCCTCAATGAACTTTTGAACTTATCAAAGACAAATTACAATATTTGTGACGTTCTTTCTTATAATTTAGGTTCTTGAGATAGGTTCTTCAACGAGTCTAGATTTTCATATAATCTAGGTTCTTGAAACAAGTTCCTCAATGGGTCTAAATCTTTCATTAGCTTGATTTTGACTTTCTTAGATGAGTTTTCAAATTAATTGTGAGTTTAAGGGATTCTATTCCCAAAGGTTCATATCACCCTAAGCCATCAAATAATAAAAGAAACATGGAGCAAACACTATCAAGGCAACCCAACCTACATACTCTACAAGAAAATAAGATCAACCAAAGATGCACTCAAAGTTTGGAATAAAAACCATTTTGGGCGAATCCAGAATAATATCCAACAGCTTGAAAGTGAACTTCTTGAAATACAAAGCAACCAAATGACTCCCTACAACCAAGAAAAAGAAAGATTCTTGTAGCATAGACTCCACAAGCAAAAAGAAAATGAAAAAATCTTATGATGTCAAAAATCTCGGATTACTTGGCTCACCTCTATCGATCTCAACACAAAATTCTATCACCTGACAACAATAATCCGAAGAAGAATGAAAGTCATAGATTACATCAAATTGGGACTAGATAATTGGACAATGGACCCTCTCGTTATTGAATCTTCGTTTATTAATCATTTTAGAACAATATATTCCTCATCGAATCCGCAAGTCTCGGAAAATCTTAAATTTTTTTTTGACAAGCAAATTTTAGATCTTGAGAATGAATCGCTTAATGTGATACCAAATGAAGAGGAAATATTAGGAGCTCTAAAGTAAATTCCAAGCCATAAAGCACTAGACCCAGATGGTATGACGACTCTTTTTTACAAACACTATTGGAACATCATAAAAAAAAATAGGTCATACTAGCAATACAGAATTTCTTCAGAAGCGGTAAACTCTTGAAGTAAATAAACCATACCAACATAGTTCTCATTTCAAAGACTCAAAGCCTGAATATCCTAAGCCAATATCGCTCAATCAGTCTTACAAATGTCAACTACAAAATAATTACAAAAATAATGGCCAACCGTCTCAGAGGCACTCTTGCAAAATCATCTCCCCTCTCCAAACAGCCTTCATCCCAGGTAGGAATATAAAAGAAAATATCATTATTGCCCATGAACTATTCCATCACCTCAAACGAAAGACAGGAAAAAATGGGTTAATGGCATTAAGCTGGACATGGAAAAGACTTTCGATCTTGTTGAATGAGATTTCCTTTTTGCGGTAATGAAAGCTTTGGGATTCAATCGAAGTTGGATAAATATGATAAAAAAGTGTGTAACAACAACGACATTAACCCTTTCTCTTTATATGAGTCACTGAAGCTTTATCAAGAATATTGTTAAAATCACAAAGAGGAATTAGGCAAGGTGATCCGATATCGCCCTTTCTCTTTATATTAGTCACTGGAGCTCTATCAAGAATATTGTTAAAAGCTGAAGTGCAAAGAAAGCTCGAAGGGGTAAAACTCAGCAGAAATAGCCCATCCATATCACACCTACTCTTTGTCAACGACAAAATCATTTTTGCAAAAGCTATGAAAAAAATGCACAAGTCATATCAGAATGCTTGGAAAAATACCAAAGGTGGTCGGGACAAAAAATAAATCTGAGTTAATCCTCCATGTTCATTACAAGGAACACTAGTCAAGCTATTAAATCAACCATATCTCAATGGCTGCCTTACAAAGGATCTTCGGCAAGAGTGAAATATTTGGATTTGCCCACTTCTTTTAATAGAAACAAAAGAGAAAACTATAATGATATGTTGAACAAAGTGGAGAGAAAACTAGAAGGTTGGAAATCAAAGCTACTAGCACAAGGAGGAAGAACCATGTTGATTAGATCAGTAGCAAGTACGATCCCATCATACCACATGAGTTCCTTCCAATTACCAAAATCAGTATGTAAGGTACTCGACACCAGTTTCAAAAATTTTTGGTGGGGTTTCCCAAAAGATAAAATTCATAATCTGACACTTAAATCTTGGAAGTTCATCTGCCAACCAAAAAAATTAGGAGGCCTCGAAATCAGACTGAAGGAAAAAATGAATCAAGCATTGTTAGCAAAGACTAGGGGTCTGGTCCAATTTTGGACAAAATTTAGGACTGAACCGGTATGTACCGGTTTTGCATTTTTCGAAACTGATTACGTACTGGTTACCCTCCTAAACCGGTATCTCCGATTTTATCGGTTTCTGGTCCGATTTTTTAGTTTTTTAGAATGTAAGTTTGTCATTAAAAAATAAAAATATGTTAATAAAAAAAAACTGCTTCAAAAAATGTGTTCTAAAAATCTGTTCCTAGACAAAATCTGCACTACTAAAATTTCTATTACTACTAAAATCTGTAATACAAAATCTACACTACTAAAATCTTAATACATTTAATAGACTATAGTGATTTAGTTATAATGATTAGTATTAGTTATATATTAGTATAACTATAACTATAGTGTACATTAGACTATTAGTATTAGTTATAAACTTATATATTAGTATAGCTATATAATATATTAGACTATATATATAATATAATATAATATATATTTTATGTTTAAAACATATGATCAATTAAATTTTCATCTTTAAGATTAAACTTTCATTTTATAAATTATAATATGAAATTATTTCATATGTAATATATAATTATATATTATATATAAACTTATATATATATATAATATTAAGTATAATATTAATTTTGTATAAAAATTATATATAAAATATTAATTTTTATATTTTTTTTCCCAACTGGTTCGGTCCCAGAAATTGTAGAACCAGTCCGTCCGGTTCCGACCGGTCCTATCAACAAGTGGAACTAGTAATGGCCTATGGCATTCAATCCTATCAGCAAAATACCTTCAGAACTCAAATTTCTGGGAGGCATTACCAAAGGCATCAGATTTAAGCATGTGAAAAGGCATACTCTGAACAAGAGACCTACTCAAGAAAGGAAGATGCTATTAAATCTTCAATGGACTCTAGTAAATATTTGGTTAGATCTATGGATTCCTTCTTTGAAAAATTTTAAGCCAAAAACGATCCAAGGTATGGATACAACTCACCATTCTCTTCCAGTTTCGAACCTCATTAAAAATAATCCACAAACATGGGACGTGCCAAAAATGCACAACCTCTTTGATCAGGAAAGTATAATAGAAATTCAAAAATTACCGCTGCCAACAATTGCACAAGAACAAGATAGGGTCATCTGGGCTCCTAATCTTAATGGAAAATTTTCGGTTAAAAGCGCTTATCATGCTACAATAAGCTCCCAAGATCCTATGCAGCAAAATCCCATGATGTCGCTCTTCAAGCCTCTATGGAGTTAATTCATGATTACCACAAATTACTGCTTTGGAATATACGCTGGAAAATCCTCCCAACCAAATCATGGATTAGTGAGGTGATCCCCCAGCTAGAATCTGAAGAATGTCCATTATGCAACCAAGCGAAAGAGACCCTACTACACATTTTCATAGAATGTCCAATCAACCGAATATTATGGCAGCAAAGTAGTTAGCCCTTAAATCTAGCAAGATTGCCCATCACTTCCAATTATTTGTAGCTATCATGTTGGACTTTATCTAGAGAAAGCGGAATGATATTATTCACAACCACACCTCCTTTTCCCTTGAGAAAGTAAAGATCCAGCTAAGCTACATTTACGAGGAATATGAGGAAGCCTGGGAAGAATAACAATATAGGAGAGAAGAAAATTGGAAACCCCCCTCCAAACTTTCAAAGCTTCTCTTTTGACGCTGTAGTAAGAGATCATTTTTCAGTAGTTTCAGCAATTTGCAAGAACTAAAGTGGAGATATTTTGGAAATTAGGACGAAAAAGCTTCAAACCTCAAATCCTCTAGTAGCAGAAGCCACTGCGGCGTTGTTAGCTTCCAATATGGCTAATAATCAAGATCTCATGATAATAGAATGAGATGTCCAATTGGTATTTACAACCATTGAATAATGCCTAGGCTCATCTCCATTTTGGAAAATCTCACCCATCATTGCAGATATTCAACAAATCTCCCATCATCGACAAGTATGAAAATTTACAAAAATTTATCGATCTCAAAATCGATGTGCACACTCAGTAGCTCAATGGTCAGAAACCAATTATGTTTTTGGAAGCATATCCTTAGATAATTTATTTTTGGAAGCATATTCTTAGATAATCTATCTAGTTGTTTCTTGTATATCAATTGTGAAAAATATCTACCTTAAACTTTCTATAGCTACTTTTCATTATTCTATAGAGTAATTCTATATGTACTTACAATTTTACTTATAAGACTCATTTTATTAGTTTTCTTTTAAAATTTAAAATTTATGATTTTCTGCATATCAATAACTGACATATAGAGAAGTAAGTTTTTTTGTAAGTTTTTCTTAAATATATTTAACATTTTCCTATTCTATAATATGCTTGATTAAAAAAAAAAAATCGGATGCTCTAAATTGTTTTAAAAGGTTGGATAATTTGGTAATTTTTGTACACTATCCCCTTCAGCCTGATACCCTCTTCCTTTCCTATTTCAAATTCAATATTCAAGCTTTCGAATTTGGAGCCGGCAACTCATTGCGCAGCAACGCTGGGTCTGCTCCTCCGAAGCTCTGCCCGACCCGGTACCCTCTTCTTTTTTCCGCTCGGAGTATTTCCGTATTGCAAGTCCTACAACGCCGCCAGTCACAGTCGAGGCACGCCGTCCGCCTAGTTTATCTGAATCTCTCTCTCCTCGCGCATTCTTTCTCTCAACCCCTTCTCCCTCCACTTCAAATTCCGTTGAGCTGGTTTCTGGATTTCCCCAAATTATGCAATTGCAGAATTGTAGATTTTGGGCCATCTGTGCAAAACTGCGTGCTTGATGTTCTTCTACTGACGTTTGGGTTTTCTGGAAGTTTTTGTGCATAATCAAAATAAATAGAGAGTAGGGACCATATTCTGCATTCTATTGTTTAAACTTGTTCATGAGTCAGCTTTGTCAAGGTGCAATGTGCATCTTTCGCCGGGGTTCGACGAAGCTTTGATGATTTTGGCTGAGATGAAGCTGTGGCAGTATAATCATTTGTGCTCTGTCTTATGTATTTGCATAGGCTGATAACAGTTTCTGCAAGAAATAGAAATTGACTTTGATGGCTGAACTATGAACTGGGAAGTAGATATCCATATATCATCCTCATGAAAATAAAAGACTAGAGCTTTTTACCCGAAGAGCTTTTTACGCGAGGCGAGGGATTCTTGTAATGGCCGGGATTGTGAAACCGCCAGGCGCGTTCGCAATTACCCCGCACAAAGTCTCCGTATGCATACTTCTTCAGATCTATGCTCCGTCCGTGCAAATCTCGTTGCCGTTCCCTTTCTCCTCCGTCGCTCAGCACAACCGCCTCGGACTGTTCCTCTTGGCTCTCACTAAGGTACACCCCTACTCAAAAATAAATCTCACCGGGGCTCTCATTTGATATCTGATTTCAGTTCAGAGCATTCGGTAGGAGCACAGAAACTTGCAAGTGTTTAAAGGTGTTTGGTGTTGATTTTCTTTGCAGTCGTGTGACGATATTTTGGAGCCGAAACTGGATGAACTCATTAGACATTTGAGGGAAGTTTGCGGCTTGTCACATGATTGGTTTATTGATCATTTAACAAGCAGGTTATCGTCCATATCGTCACCGGATGATTTGTTTAACTTCTTTACTGATATGCGAGGTGAGTTGCTCGTCATCAGTACTGCGTCTTCTCTTTGTTTTCCATCTCTGCTGCTCATTATTTTTCATGTCCTGTTTTTTTGTTTTTTTCTTCTCTTGGTAATTGATTTTGTTATAACTTTTTTTAGGTATCCTTGGGGGCCCTGAATCTGGCGTTATGGAAGATGACCAGGTTATTTTGGACCCTAGTAGCAACCTGGGGATGTTTCTCCGTCGTTGTATACTTGCCTTCAATCTGCTATCGTTTGAGGTATTATGTCGCTAATTATGTCTTAACAGCTATCGTTTTAGGACTTAAGAAATTTAACCCATTACTTTTCCTTGTTGGTTTTGTCATGGGTCTAACAATTGATCGAAAAGCCTTGTAAATGTTGGATATCGATTTGCTTATACTCTTAATTCCTAGGAAAATAACATTCCTTGACCTTTTAGAATCTAACGGCCACGATGACCCACTTTATTGAGACTAACCCAATAGTAGTCCTTCTCTCTCTCTCTCTCTTTTATTTTTTATTTTTTTATCATGGGTCCAACAATTGATCTAAAATCCTTGGAAATGTTGGATATTGATTTGCTTATACTCTCAACTCCTAGGAAAATAACATTCCTTAACCTTTTAGAATCTGACGGCCACGATGACCCACTTTATTGAGACTAACCTGATGGTAGTCCTTCTCCTTTTTTGGCAGCCCTATTTCATCTATCAACATTTAAATGCCTATACTTAATACCAAGCCAATTTTATTCTAGTCTATAGGTCGCCTCCTTCGTGACGCAAACTTGTGACATGAAACCTTGCTTTGATGCCAATTCTTACAGGTCTAACAATTGATGAAAAAGCCATAGGAGTATTAGATATTTTTTTTAATCAGTGAAAAATGAGGGGTGCAACATGAGGACTTCGCAGGAGGTCACCTATCCTAGTACTACTCTCGCCCAAGCATGCTTAACTGTAGAGTTCTGATGGGATCCGGTGCATTAGTTCTGGTATGATCGCACCTATCCTAGGATTATTAGATATTGCTTTGGCTAAACCTTTAACTCTTATGATCATGACAGGTTTGTTAGGATTATCAAAAGGCACCTTCTAGGCTTTGGTGCCTTTTTTAACAAAAGATGGCACTTATATGAAGGTGGCTCCTAGCTTTGTCAGAAAGAGAGGACCAATAATTAGGGCTCCCATTCTACTGTTGTTTTATTTATACTAGTACAGGATAAGGAACAGTTGCATACATGTCCTTCTAGACAATATTAATTAAATAAACACAGGTCATTAACAATACATAAGGATATGGCTTATTAAGAATAGTTCCAAAAGAATCAAGAAGAAGGTGGTAGTAAATCCATAAAAGATGAAGGTCAGCTCTTCTATCTTTAATTAAATCAAAGGTTGTTGCTTGTTGGCCTTTAATAACAAGATGACTTATCTGTTGCCATACATCGATAGAAAACATGTCTTACTGCCTTCTGGATTCAACTCTTCAAACTGAGTGTTTTCCCCATGGATGATAATTTATGGCTCTAACAGATCATTTATTTATGCAAAGCTAAACAATTATGTGAAAAGGTGAATGGTTAATAGTTTTAGAATCCTTTGCCACTGCTATTTGCTGAATTTCTAATCCATTGATA
Organism: Juglans regia; assembly: GCF_001411555.2. Taxonomy (NCBI): domain Eukaryota; kingdom Viridiplantae; phylum Streptophyta; class Magnoliopsida; order Fagales; family Juglandaceae; genus Juglans; species Juglans regia. The sequence continues at coordinate 21,461,211 of NC_049910.1, read as the reverse complement.
GCACTGCTTCTAATCTTAAAGTAACATTTCCAGACACTGTTTCTTATTGACTTTGAAGATAAGAGAAGTACACAGTAAGAATAATCACCCCCCACAAACACACAAAAAAAGGAATGATTAGGGTTGTATGACAAAACAAATTGCTACTAATGGGTTATTGACAGAAAAATGACCTAATCATTAGCAATTTCTTATAAACTTGTATATGTTAATAATTGTTTCTATTGTTAGCGATTAAATTGTATTGATATGCTAATTTATTATTTTTGGATAGTTACTTAAAGCTATTTTTTAAAATTGTGATAGTTATGAAATTGTCTTTCCTTTTTTGTTTGGTTTCTAATTATTTTTTAGTAATTAACAAAGGAATACATAGATAATGATACTCACTTTTCCTTGGTAGCATTCTCTTTCAGGCATCGAAAATACTAAAAAAATTTTGTCACACAGGTGGCTGCTGTTGCTTTAACTTAGGTTTTTATTGGATACAACATAAAGTTGAATATGCTTTACTGTCTCTTTTCATTTGTAGAAAACTAAGTTCTAATTTTGAAGTGCAGGGTGTGTGCCATCTACTGACAAATATAGGGCATTACTGTAAAGAAGCCCTCTCAAGTTGTCCTTCTTATGAGGCAACATGTTTAGAAGATTCCAATAGCAATTTGGAGGCGCTTTTAGAATATGAAAACATGGACCTTGAGAATTTGGTCTTCGAAAAAGTCACGGAAGAAATTGAAGCGAGAAAAAGTGCCAGTGAAACAGTTCCGTTTCATCTTCATGCACCAAAAGCACTTTTTGGTTTGGTTGAAGGTATATATACTGAAAGTTTTTCTTGACAAGCATCTGCATATGTTATAAAAGCATAGACACCCTTTTGCTTGACAGTAAACCCTCCTACAAAGCTAAACTTTTAAGAAAATTGAGTAGTTCGTTCTCCTAAGTTTTCTTTGAGAAGGTATGCTATAATTGAATTATGCATAGTAGCTAGTGAATATGCTTGTTGACTCTATAAATATCTACAGGGTGAATGATTAATTTATACCAGATGCTATAACATTAGATTTGGAAGCTGTCATCTCATTTCTCCTTTTATTTTTTGGTAGATAGCATCAGGGTTGGAATCAAGGCTTTCTTTGATAAGAATAGAAAATTGAAGTTATACACATTCCTCTTGATTCTCTTTTGCTTAGCAAAGAAACTATCTCAGACTTATATATAAAAAAGAAACTATCTCAGCATGCTTTTTGGGATTGAAGTTTTTTTGTTCTTTCCAAGTCTTCCTCTTGTATGGAAGAACACAACTGCTGCTAGAAATGATGGAAAAGTCTTCAGTTCAATTTGCGTCAACTCTATAGTTTTGCATTTGAAATGGTAATATTTCTTTTGAGTGGCAAGTTATACAAGCACCAAGTGGGTCTTGAACTGATGATTCACTTTTACACTATTGTTTGAGGTAAGTAGGTGCTATTTAAGCTAGAGCTCATTCACAATGATTGATTTTGTTTTATCCTGCAGAGACAGTGACAGTGACATTGACAAGCATATAAGTATTGTTAATTCTTTTTTTTTTTTTAATCTTTTTGGAAAGAAATTGTTTTCTTTGTATTGAAGATGATAAACAATATTGGGATGCCTCTATGTCAGAGCTTTTGGTCTTTTGTAATGGTTCTCATCAATGAAACAGAGTTTTACTAGAGTTGTTCATGCTTGGGAAATTGAAGAAGTTCCTGCATTTTTCAGTCTCTTATATTCTATGAGTGTTGGTAGCAACGCAGGGGATAGGATGCTTTGGAGGTCCAAGGGGAGAAAAATGTTTACAGTTTGTTCTTATTACAAGCTTTGGCATCATAGAGTCATATTTCTTTCCTTGGAAGTGGTGTCGAGTGCCTTCCAAAGTAGCTTTATTCATTTAGACTGCCTCTCTTGAGAAAGCTTAACTATGGACAATTTGAGGAAGCGTGGTCTCATTATAATGGACTGGTGGTACTTGTGTAAGAAGAATGGTGAATGTGTGGATCAATTACTTTTCCATTGTGAGGTGGCAAATGGGTTATGGGATGAGTTTTTTAGAACTGGCATTGCTTGGGTGATGCCTTCGAGGGTGATGGTCTTCACAGTTGTTCTCAGGTGGTTGCGGTTTGGAGGATGATTCCTTTGTGCCTTATATGTGCATCTGGATGGAAAGGAATGATTGGTGTTTTGAAGAGAGGGAGCACACATTGGAGGAACTTTGAATTCCTTTTGTGCACACCTTATTGCTTTGGTTTTCTGCCATTGTGCTCAATGGGACTAGTGTTTATGATTTTCTGTTTTCTTTTAAAGGTTCCTAGAATGTATTTAGGCCTTAATTCCACATTTATTGCACTTATTCCTAAGTGCATATAAAGGATTTTTGTCCCTAGTCTCGCAGGAAGTATCTAGAAAATTATATGCAAAGTCTTAGCCGATAGGATAAAAGTAGCGATGGAGAAGGTTATACCCAAGGCCCAAAATGCATTAATTAAAAGCAGATAGATCTTAGACTTGGTCCTAATTGCCAAGGAAAGCCTGGATAGTAGACTTCGATCAAGGATCTAGGTGTGTTATGTAAAATTGAAATAAAGAAGGCTTATGATCTTCTCAATTTTGATTTTCAATTGTATATGTTGAGGTGATGTGACCTTGGGAAATAAAGATGTGAGTGGATAGTGCACTTTGTCTCTTCAATGCGTCTCCTTGTCGAGATAAATGGTACACCCTCAAGTTACTTCAAAACTCTTGCAACCTGTGACAGGGGGACCCTTTATCCCCCTTACTCTTTGTGGTGGTCATGGAGGCTCTGAGTTGGATACTATATGCTACCGTGTAAAGGAACATGGTTGTGCTGTTTGTGACTTATAGTTTTTTTTTTTTTTTTTTGCAGAGGACACATTTCTTTTCTTTGAGGCTAGTCTATAGCACTTCCGCCATTGACCGTGTCTGTTTTTATGTTTTGGCCTTTTTGGGGCTTTATATAGGGTGGAAAATTAACTTGGTTAAATTGAAATTAGTCCCTCTTGGTGATGTGGAATATTTTGGAGGTTTGGCTCATGTCCTTGGTTTTAGGGTTGTCCTTCACCTTGAAGAACTTGGGTCTTCAGTTAGAGGAGTCATACAAGGAAAGGATAGTATCCTTGAGATGATGGAATGGTGATTTGTCTGCTAGACTTGTCCCTATTGTAACACCCCTTTCTCGTAGGAATACTACTGAAATGTCAAACTTGTGCAGGTCTTACTTTAGCGATTGTTTTGAAACTGTTTTTTTTTTTTTTTTTTTTTTATATCCCAGGGACAAGTTAAAAGAAATGATCCAAGGGACCACTACAATAATTTTCTCATAGATCTTATACTTTTTTTTATATGTATCATAGATCTAAATCTGTTAAAATTCTATAATAGGTTGTGCTATAGTATGCTAGTCTAGATGAGGTGTACCTAAAAGCATTAGCATTGATGTAGCCAAATGTAAATGCAAACCAAAATTTAGCTAAGAACCCCATACTGTTTACATTGGAAGAGGCAAAGACAAATTTTTTGCTTACAAGTTACAATAATTCTACATATTTGTATGGTTACTATTTCCCATCCATTGAATAATTTATGTTAATTTCTCTCTCCTCCTACTCAGACTCTCTCTCTCTCGGCAAAGGCAAATGTTTTGCTTACATGGCACATTTATGTTAATTTAATTATAATTTTTTTATTTAATAATTTAATTTAATTATAATTTGATTATTAATTAACACATATGATAAGTAGAATTGCAAAATATGAAAAAATAAATTAGAAAAAAGTATTATTATTACTAAATTAATAATATTTTAATATTATTTTGGTTAATAGATGGATAATTCAATCTGAGAATCTCTCTTGAATGGAATAGGCAAAAGGCAAAACATGTGATTTTAGCCAAATTTTAGCTTTGCCTTTGCCTATTCCAATGCTAATGGTCTAAGTAATACAATTAACCATCTGCCTACCTGCGGACATGAAAGAAGTATGCCCTTCACCTCATATTTTGCTTGCTTAAATTTGGTGTCCTAGTGAGACTTGATGTTATATGCTGAGAAATACAATGTTAATCATATAACAAACTAAGCATGCAGATATTGAGGTTCTTGTTGATGTGAAACCCAAACAAGGGGACAAAGATAGAGAGGCTTCTCCATATGTGCGTCCTCCAAACGATACATTACGAGATTTTGAGCCCAATTGTGGGATATTCCTAAGATCAAACTGGCAGATACAAGGATTCTTACAAGAGCAGGCTGATGCAATTGAAAAGTAAATGATACTTTGACACTTTTTATCTAAATTAAAGTTTTTTGCGCATGAATTTATTAAATTGGACCTTAGGTTTTACTGAGACTCGTTAATATTCTTCTGGCAGGAATGGAAGCTCTGTCTCTTTAAATGCTTTTGAACTTGTTTTAAGTCGGCTTCATAAATTGGCACCTGAGCTGCATCGTGTAATTTAGTATTCCTTCTTCATTTTAATGCTTTTATTGTTTGGTATTTTGTAATTTTGCTTTCTTCACTTTTTTTTCTTTAGCTTTAAATCTGGGGGTTCTCCGCCCTCTGCCTCCGTTAAAATAATATATTGGAAATACAATTCCCCCACAAAAACCCAAATACTTTTGTATCTTATAATAATAAAAGCCCAAAAAAACCCTCTCCCACGCCTAAAAAGTTTTTGAAAAATTCCTCCCTATAATTTTAAAATAACCCTAGCCCCTCAAAATCTTACAATTCTCCTATCTTCAGAAAAGGTCTTAAAAATTCTTTAGTTTACAAAAAGTTCAAATTCAAAATAATCCCTTAACTCTAAGAAACTTGAAAAAACTGACAAGTCCTTTTGAAAAATATAATTAAAAAATACATAGAGATTTTTTAATAAAACTACAAAGTTTAGCCTGAATCTTTAATAAAACTGTGACCTTTTTAACTCAAAAGTTTGACCACAAAATGTTTCTAAATGCCGAAAGATGTAATTTTCTCAAACCAATGGTCAATATATGATTTATTCTCCATTTATTCTTATTTTCTTCAACCTTTTTCTTAATCTTCTCCATGATCATAATTTCAAATTGAAATATATTTTTTTTGTTGAAGAGAGAAAATAAAAATTTGTAACTCATGATCAATTACAACCATGACATACCTTAAGCATCTTTAGGTTGCTAAACATGTTGATATTTTTTCACATCTTCAATTATGTTTTATGTGTTCTTTTTTGTATTATTATTTATGAAAGATATACGCTATATACAAAAAGTTATTATTATTATTATAAGATAAGTTAGTTCCTAAAGATAAATTCCTGGCTCCACCACTCTTTAAATCCATTGATTTTCTGGTTATGTTGGATTATGATGTAGGTCCATTTTTTGCGTTACTTGAATAGTCTTTGTCATGATGATTATTTTGCTGCTTTGGAGAATCTTCATCGCTATTTTGATTACAGGTAAATCAAAATTCTATATCACTATCTATTTGGAAATGTTCTTAAAAAATTGCCTTTGTGGTTGCTAATTTCCATGTAGTAACCTAACTTTAATAATGTAAACTGCAAATGGAAAAATGTGGTCAGGCCACTTGGCATTCTTATATCGACAAGAGGCTTACTATAAAATACGTTGTTATCAGAACGATTTTATTACTTCAATGACCATTTACAAGTACCTGTGGCATGCTTTTGATGGGTGGGGATGCAATGGTGTTTTTGCTGGCAATGACATTTTGTACGGCAAAGCATTCTTGACTAAATTGTTCATCATTGTTTTCTTGAGTTTGCTCCACCTGGCAATTCTAGTGGCATTTTGGAGTTTGGTTTTTTTGGCATCTCATACTCTTAGCTGAGTTTTTCAAAATTCTCTAACCAGTTATCTGACTTGTTTATCTCTTCATCTTGAATTAGGAGGACTTTGAATTTCATCTCTATTATTTCAGATTTTTTTGGCTAACGATATTGCAAAACTGTACACATTGATTACTTGTTTTTAAATTTTACATTAGTACTTGAAAATTCGAACAACCACTTGTCTTTTGCCAGTTATCGGCAATGCCAAACCAAAAGGAAATTTTTGAGCCAGTTCAAGTTTAGTTCCTTTCTTCATTTGAAAATTTTCATTCACTCTAATTATTGAAACTTTTGAAATGGTTTTTTGCATGATTTGTTAGGTTTCTGTTGCTCCCATTATTTGCTCTCTATAGAAAGGTTCCATTGTAATTGGTTTATCAAAGAAGCTAAAAATGGAGCTGAGTTGAAATATTTCTCTGCTCTCTTTTCAGTTCATTGAGAAATTTAGCATCTTCTTACAAATAATTAGATGAAAAATAGATGTTGTGTCTACATGAGGGCCATAAACCTTTCCTCATCTGATTTTTTGTTCTTTCAATTTCACTTTTTTTTTCCAGTACCAGGTGTCTCAAATCAGGTGCTTTTGGTAATTTATTTAATATTTTATTTTAGAAAGAATGTATCTCTAAGAATTTGTTCTTTCTATGATCATTATCCTCTTTCTTTTTCTAAATCCAGCCGGCTAAATCCAGCCGGAAAATGTATAAAAGATGATCTGATTTGAAAAATGTTGGCACAAAAGTGCAGGGACAGAAGGAATTGATATCGTTCCTCCTGCATCTGGTTGCAATAATTTTGGACGATATGAAATTGCTTTATTATTTCTAGGGATGATGCATTTCCGGTTTGGGCATCCAAAGCAAGCTTTGGAGGTGAGCATGGGGAAACCATTGCCCCTTCCCAAATATATTCTCTCATTTTTCTGTATCGTTTGTGAAACCAGACTTGTTGTAGTTCCTGTTCATGCCCCTGCATTTATTTAATAGTTGTTTTACTTCACTGTGTTTAGGTTTTGACTGAAGCAGTTTGTGTTTCTCAACAGGTAAATTTCTATTTCTGTAAACCTCGTTTGTTATCTCATCTCATCTCATCATTACAATTTTTTCAAATTTCCACATAAAATAAAATAAACAATTCAACTTTTTTAAATCCCAAAACAAAAATAATATTAAAAAATGAATTTGGGTACTAAAATATTAGTATGGTGTTTCGTAATATGTAAACCAAATCCTTAATTTAAAATACGATTTGGCTGAACAGGATTACAGTTTCTGGTCTTATATGACTAGTGTGGTATGGATTTTAGTAATAGGGCTTAGTTTTCCTCTCCCTATGTTTGTTTTTGGATAACATAGGGGATGGTAGACCAATTCAAACTAAATAAGGATTGTGGTCTTAAAAGACATAATGTGGACCCAATTTTTCAGTTATTTAAAATATGATGCGGGCTATTTGTTGTAAAGCGCCAATTGTTTTCCTATTGGTTGTGGCATTTTTTATTTTGACTGTTTGTTTTGTGAGGAGCCCTTACGAATTTCAATTTGTGCAGCAAAGCAATGATACTTGCCTTGCATTCACTTTAGCAGCTGTCTGCAACATGTTGTCTGAAATTGGTGTCTCAAGTACAGCTGGGATACTTGGATCATCATTCTCACCTTTGACCAGTATTGGTATTTCACTCTCTGTCCAGCAACAATTGTTTGTCCTTCTCAGAGGGTCTCTGAAGAGAGCAGAAAGTCTAAAGTTGAAACGCTTGGTGACTTCTAATCATCTTGCAAAGGCTAAATTTGATTTGACGGTAAGAATTGGGGTTGCTATACTTTGTGAATTTTCACTTTGCAAGCATTTTATTCTATGTATGTCTTCCCCTGAATTTGGTAGCCTTTGTGTATTGCTTGTATTCATTATGTCCTCTTTGAAAATGAAATACTATGCATGGTACTGCTGCAATTTACTCCACATTGTATTGGTGCTTTGAGTACCTGTTTGTCCATGTGTGATAGCTGTCACCTAAGGCACCAAAAAGGCTTTAAAAATTCAGTACTCAATCTATTATCTCAGTGCCACAATGAATTACCTGTTAGATATATTTAGAGAGGCGGCTAGAATTTTATTCATCCTATTTTCATATTATGATGTCAAGGAAATATAAATTGTTATATCAACATGTGCAGCATGTGCAAAGACCTCTACTATCATTTGGTCCCAAAGCTTCCATGAAGCTCAAAACATGCCCAATCAATGTTTGCAAGGTAATATGAGGCCTTTGATGGTTATTCTTTGCTCTGTCCATTTCAGACAAAATTCTAAGCAATTTAATTCCTTAGAGAAATAGTCATCCTTTTTCTCATTAGTTTAAATTTGCAGGAGTTGAGGTTAAGCTCTCATTTGATTAGTGAATTTAGCTCAGAAAGTTCTACAATGACAACGGATGGTGCTTTTAGTTCTGTCTGGCTTAAAAATTTACAAAATCCATTGGGTTCAGTTGTATTGTCGCAAGAGAATGGATCTGGAAGCAATACCAATGCTTTCCAGTTTTATGCACAGCCAAGTTCCATTCCTGGATCGGTACTGCAATTAATAGGTTCTTCATACTTACTCCGAGCCACTGCATGGGAGATGTATGGCAGGTGATTTTTATTTAATATAGACCGTATTTATCTTATTTTTTCTTATGCTTATTTAACTTTTAAGGCTTTCTGTTATTATCGTTTGTGAGTTTTCCTGTTAAAATTGCAAGGCATGAGGGATCCTATTTTGTTTAAGTCAATTTCTGTCCTGGATTATCAGGTTGGTTTTCCCTTTGTGTTTGGCCATTAATGAAAGTCATCAGTTCTTATACTTGCCTGCAACTGTCCATGTACATCTAGATCTACTATTCCTCTAATCTTTTTATTTCTTAGAAGAAATTATTGGCATTCTGTTCAGTCTATCAGAAAAAATAAGGGTGCTTGTATTGATGTGTGTGTATGTATGCATGTGTGCTTGTATCATGCATATATATGTGTGTGTGTAACTGTATTTTTATAAATGTAGTGTATATATGCTCTTTCTATATGGATTCTCCTTACAGCAAATTTGCTTTTACATGTGCATCCGATCACAAGAAGGCACGAATGGACGCACCATGACTTGTATCAAAGGTTCTCGATAAGAATGTATCAAAGGTCCTTGATAAGGGTCCCCTAATGGTGTCTACCATGAGAGTTCCTAAACTCAACTTTCTGCATAAGAATGGCTCTAGTGATGAAGATATAGGGCATGTTTGGCAATGAGAATTTCCAAAATTCTCAAAATTTATCATAACATCATTCCCGAACATCACTAAAAGACAAAACACTTTTCAGTTTCAAATTTTCAACTATTTTATCTAATCATTACATAATCATTATTCAAACACAAAAATTAATATAACTTTTACAAATTTCAAAACAAAACACAAAAATCAATACAACTTTTACAAACTTCAAAACGAAAATAATATTAAAAAACTACATTCATACAATTTTTAACTTTATCTATTCACTTTCACAAACTCTAGTACAATACTTATTTTAAAAAATATTTTTATTCAACATTTTCTCTTGTTTCCAAAACTCAATAAAACATCTTCGCTCAAACTATTTCACTACTATTCACAAAATTTTTTGTGAAACTTTGAGCATCCAATCATGCCCATAGTCTCACAGACCAAGTTCTTGATAGGCAAACGCAACTCAGTTACCAAAAGACAGCGTTTACATGATAATTGGTAAGAGTAACTCAACTCAGTTATAGGTTTTTACTAGGGGTGTCAAATTGTGTTAACAGGTCGTGTTCGTGTCGTGTCAAGACATGTACATTATACTTAATGGGTCAACCCGAACACGACCCGTTAAGGATTTCGCCTCAAAATCTCAAACCCTAACACGACCCATTAAGATAATAGCCCGACCCGACCTGTTTCGACAAGTTTACGTTAATGGGTTGAACAAACCCATTTCAACCCGTTTGACCTGATTGATTTTATATAAATATTAAAATGTAAACAATATCTATAAAAAAAAAAAACTAACTATAAGTCCAAAATTATAATCCAAACAATAAAAATACTGACATTAAAATCCCAACAGTACCAAATATGATAAAAACACTTACACAAATATAATAAACACACATTGTAATAATATTAAAGTTACAATCCCAAATATGATAAACACATATTGTAAAATATTAATGTTACAAGGGTCACTGGTTGAAGAGGGGGCGGCGTGAGACTTGGTCACTTGAGTTGTTGAGAATTTGAGATTTGAGAAAACTTAGGGACTCGAGGGCCGTAGGGTTACTGTGTTAGGGTTTTTTGAATTTTTTCAATTTTAGGTCTAATGGTATAAATGTATATTCAACTTTTTTAACGGGTTGACCCATTAGTGACTCATTAAGCAATTGTGTCTTAATGGGTCAACCCGTTTTGACCCGAATCCGTTAAGGCCAAACCCAAACCCGCTTTTATAGTGTCGTGTTCGTGTTGGGTTAACGGATCGTGTCACATATTGCCACTCCTAGTTTTTACCTTTTTGCTTCGAGTAGATTGGACTGTAAACCCCCTTTATCTAAGGGATTGGGCAATTATCTTTCCCCTTTACCTTTGGAAAATGAAACTACTATAGCTGCCTTCCGGCTTCCCCTAGGTTCTCTATTGGCAAATGTCTGATATTGAGAGGCTGTCCTAGCTGGATGACATCGAATTGCTTGCGTGCATGAGAATAATGTAAAGTGGGAATGCCTCTTCCATTGTCTCTGGTTTGAACCTTGGTACATCCTTCGGCTTGTAAGTTTTAAAATTGGTATGATTAATTTTCCGTTACCCAACTACTTAAAAACTTTTGAGGAAAGATGCAACTTAATATTGTGTTATGGCAAGAAGTCCTGCGTCAAACTCTTCTCATCTCTATTCCTTCCATTTAAACTCAAAAGTCCACATGTGGGGCCTAGCTTATTAATGGGGTCTTTGGCCCATCTCTAAGGAGTGTGGGAACAGTAAAAAAAAAAGACTAGATTTTCTACTCTTGAGCTTCTTAAGCTTTTATGATATGTAAGAATCTAACATTTAAGTTTGGATGAACTCGATGAAACTGAGAATTAACATGAATCCAGCATACTTTTTACTTGACCATTTTTCATGTGTCGTTAATGTAAGTATCTATTTTTATGGATATATGTAAATATCTATTAAATAAAATGCAATTTTAGTTATGAGGGAAGCATCATTAAGCTCACTGATTTTTATGCTATATGTATCAGTGCTCCTCTTGCTCGAATAAATGCGCTGATTTATGCAACTTGCTTTACTGATGCTTTGAGGTAATTAGAAAGTATCTTTTGATAATTCTCTTGTTGATTTTCATTGTCTCTTTCACAAGCCATGTTATCTTCTTTCCAATCAAACCTTAATTTAACATGACATTTTCTTTGATATTCTCAGTTCATCTGATGCTGCTCTAGCATATGTGAAGCTTATCCAACATTTAGCAGTTTTTAGAGGATACAAAGGTTAGATTAAAAGCTTGTCCATCACTTAAATGAGATTGGGTTTTACTTTGAAGTTTGTTTTGTTTACCATCTTTCGACATGAGATTGTCCTTTTCTTGGATTATTGTTCTTCATTTCGTATTTTTTTTATTGTGCATTTTCACAATATACTTAATATTCAGGAATAGTTAAGAGTCATTGGCTTCTAGAATTACGAGGGTGGATTCATTAGCTTCTAGAATTACTAGGGTGGTGCGAGATTGAGAATTAAAGAGTCATTGGTTTCTTGATATGTAGAAGATAAGATGGCTTAGTTACCATCAAACAGTTAGAAGTTTGAAGTTAACTTCCTAGCAGGTGTTTTTTTTTATCTGTAAATAATAATTTATTGAACTTTCTATCTGGTGTTTAGAGGGGGACTGGGTACAAGATCCCCTAGGAAAATATCATTTGGTGGGTGAAAAGTAACTCATGCTGTAGCCATATTGCATGGCTAGAGAAGAAACATCTGGGAAAGCCTAAAACTAAGGCAAAACCAAATGAGTCCCTGCGTACTGTATGCTTCAGAAAATGGTCTTTCTACACCTTTACCTCCTTTTTCTGAAACGTAGTTCTTTATACAAACCCTAAAGGTGTTCTTCTATAGTCCGTAGCCCTAAATCCCCCCTTTCAGCCCTGAAGTCCATCACAAAACACATAAACAGAGAACATTGTTTTAATTGTTTGATGGAAACGTTGAAAATGATGTCCACCATTTTGATACCCCATATGATAAGAATAAGGGTAGGTGGTGTATGAGATCCCACATTGCTTGGGAAGGAGAAGTTCTTGCTCTTTATAAGGTTCTAATGGGGTTCCAATTGTATCATTGACTAGTCCTTTTGGAGTATAAGCTATGTAGTTTGGGCCTTTCATTGGGGCGTTACAACCATATTTTCAACATTTCTTCTTGTGCCAAAAGTTGTAATCCATCATCTCACTGGAACCAAACAAAAACTGGAAATCAACTGAAAAAAAGCTACAATTTTACCCAACATGTGTGGAAAAGTCCTAATACACACCCAATGGTGACCACTACAAACAGCCACAAGACCTATGTTCTGCCATACTCCACCCAAACCACCACCAACTGCGCCCACACCACAATCTCAGATATCCAAAGCTCGTTGAATTCTCCAAGCACATCCATCACCAGTCTAAACTGGCTGCACTAAGATTTATAGATGATCAGCTCCCAAACCTTCCCAAATTGTTTTGAAACCGCATCCAATGTCATATCCAGCCACATGCAAGGCTGATCAATGGTTAATTTTATTGTAATTGCTTCAAATATGAGACCCATTTGATAGTCATAGAAAAAACCAATGGAAATCAATTTCATTGGCTGGAAAATCGACCTTATATTGACCTTGGTCAATAGTTGGGCAGCAGGAAGTTTTGGTGAGTCATAGAGGAACTGAGGGTGCTGCTGGGGGGGGGGGGGTGATTATGTAACACCCCCTTCCCGTAGGATAGAGATATTACCAACCTTTAGAACATAATGCCCGGTAAAGAGATTCATATCCTGAATTACCTCATTTATTGAAATTCTTCAAACCGTTAAAACTGAACTGAACATAATTATCTTGGAAACTGAACGAAATATAAAGAAACATAAACTAATCCTATGCATGACATAAAAGAAATCTAATTCTGGTGATAAAATCACTTATTCATTCCTAAGTCTTGGTACTAGATCTATTTCTGGCCATCCAGCTCTTCATCATCATAGACATCATCTGCGAGAATCAGACATGGAAGAAAACAAGAAGACACACAAAAATAATGAGTTGAATACTCAGTAAGTAGTACATCGTATCGTAAAATATAGTCTTTGCCTAACATACAATTTATTTCTAGGATACCCTTCAGAACGTACATACAGCTTCATGAATTTCAATCAGATACGCAACATGATCTTCTAAAAGACTTTACATACATATATCATCACAGATTTACATGGCATACATTTTCGTTATTAACATAAGCGGAAGCATATATAATCAAAACATGTCATTGTGAATGCATAACATCTTGGTTATCTTGTCTTAACATGAAGTGAAACATGCTTGTATCCGTGTTTCCACTTATCTGGCATAACATGGAGTGAAACACGCTTGAGTCCGTGTTTCACTTAACTTGCATAACATGGAGCGAAACACGCTTGAGTCCGTGTTTCACTAAACTTGCATATCATGAAATGAAACACGCTTGAGTCCGCGTTTCATTTAACTTGAATATCATGGAGTGAAACACCCCCTTCCCGTAGGATAGAGATATTACCAACCTTTAGAACATAATGCCCGGTAAAGAGATTCATATCCTGAATTACCTCATTTATTGAAATTCTTCAAACCGTTAAAACTGAACTGAACATAATTATCTTGGAAACTGAACGAAATATAAAGAAACATAAACTAATCCTATGCATGACATAAAAGAAATCTAATTCTGGTGATAAAATCACTTATTCATTCCTAAGTCTTGGTACTAGATCTATTTCTGGCCATCCATCTCTTCATCATCATAGACATCATCTGCGAGAATCAGACATGGAAGAAAACAAGAAGACACACAAAAATAATGAGTTGAATACTCAGTAAGTAGTACATCGTATCGTAAAATATAGTCTTTGCCTAACATACAATTTATTTCTAGGATACCCTTCAGAACGTACATACAGCTTCATGAATTTCAATCAGATACGCAACATGATCTTCTAAAAGACTTTACATACATATATCATCACAGATTTACATGGCATACATTTTCGTTATTAACATAAGCGGAAGCATATATAATCAAAACATGTCATTGTGAATGCATAACATCTTGGTTATCTTGTCTTAACATGAAGTGAAACATGCTTGTATCCGTGTTTCCACTTATCTGGCATAACATGGAGTGAAACACGCTTGAGTCCGTGTTTCACTTAACTTGCATAACATGGAGCGAAACACGCTTGAGTCCGTGTTTCACTAAACTTGCATATCATGAAATGAAACACGCTTGAGTCCGCGTTTCATTTAACTTGAATATCATGGAGTGAAACACGCTTGAGTCCGTGTTTCACTAAACTTGTGGTTAACCACGCTTGAGTCCGTGGTACCGTTACATTTCTTATCTTTCTTAATGCATGAGATTTGATTAGGTTTCATGAACATCTCTAACATGGCATAATCTTGTACATGGTATATTCTTGTATGATTTAGCATGGCATATTCTTGTACATGGCATATTCTTGTATGATTTAGCATGGCATAGTATAACGTGATATTACATAACATGCTATGAATGTTTTATGACGTTCCAAGGCATACATGATCCAGGTACTACTTGAACATGGCATACATGGTTTAAGTATTACACAAACATGACATATATAACCTAAGCATTTCATGAACATGGCTTGCGTAATCTGACTATTACATGGCATACTTGACTTTGAACTACTACTTCAACATTTCATGGCTTTCATGTGAATTTAGTAACATTAAATCAATCAACAATAAATTCATTCACTAAAGCATAATCTCATATTTCATCAAAGATCGAAAAGTAAACTAACCTTGACTTGCCTCTTAGTGTAGCGTAGTTAACAATTATAAGCACATCACATTTTTTATACATAATAATAATATTCACAATACGCATTTATTAATATGATCATACTATTTACCTCTTAGCGCTGCTTCCTGATTTCCAACTTGTAGTGCGTTACCTAAACGAGATTCTAGACGTTAATAACTTCTTAGCAAAACGTGTCGTAATACTCTACGTAATTAAATACGTATAAGGAATTTAACTACTAATAGACTCCCACAAACGCTTTGAAATCCTTTAAAAATCTTTTATAAAATTGTGTCTAAATGCTGATAATTATTCAAGTAGATAAAGCCCATGTAAAGGTAATGTATTTCTGAAAATATAACTAGCCCACTTTAAAAACATAAATCAGTTTCTGTCAACCCAAGATTACCCACTTAAAGAAAACACTATCTGACTGACTTAAGGCCCCAAGAAGTAGAGGCTCAGGGGTTTACACCCTCATGGGTCAAAAGGGCATGCATGGAATTACAGAATTAATGGAGGGCTTTTTGGGAACTGAAGCACAAGAAATAAAAACAAGCAAATAGGCTTAGGGGAGAGAGCTGTGCGATGCTCACCGAGGGAGAGCAGTGTGCGACGGCGGCTCTGGGTGGCTGGAAGCGACCGGCGACGTGACTGGGGGGGTCCCTATGGTGGTGCGACACCGAGAGAGGGAGAGAGAGAGAACAAGTGAGAGTTTAGAGAGAGATGGGTTTGAAACTCAAATAACCGAAAGGGAGGAAGGTGGCGCGCGGCAGCAGGGGCTTACCTGAGGGGGTGGGTTCAACGGGGTTGAGTTGGCCGGCGTTTTCTGGCGCCGAGGGTAGGGCTCCGACGCCCCGGGGTGGTCGGTGATGACTGGGCAGAAATATGGCTTATGCGGGAATGTTGTTTCT